>NC_045138.2:3472142-3772142 GCF_008831285.2 Nymphaea colorata | reverse complement strand
TGGGAGTTGTCCCGCTTTCGCCACTGGTCTCGCCTGTTCGGAGCGCAGGCGGTGCAAGGCCCCAGGGTACTGTTGTGTGATGTGCTTGGAGCGTAGGCTCCCGCCTTCTCAACCTGGGTGTCCTAGGGAAGGCTGAGTATCTCTCCTTGGAATTCACACATCCATGGATGAGTGCTCTACCGCTGCAGCGGATAGATGGATCCATACTGTTCTGGGCCACCACGGGGGTTGTCTCTCGGCTGTGGGCCGCCCGCGGTGTGCACGTGCCTGTGTTTGCACCCACAGGAACTGTAAATTCACTGATAGTAATGAAACTGCAATGTATGTGATTGAAATGTATAGGATTGTTGTGCATGTGACTGTTGTGCTTATGAATGCAAGTGACATGTTGATGATGCCTTGCATGTGATTGAAATTATGTTATTGTAGCCATTGAGTGGCGTCTGCATGTCGTGTCTTGACATGACATAATGATAGATTGTTCTGATATTTGTTTGTGTACTGAGCCCGACCCAAGAGGGCTTGGACTTTTCCTGGCTTGTTGCCATACTGCGAAGGCTAAGCCTTCAGTTGTTTCTTTTTTCAGGTTTCGGTGTACTCGGGGCAGCAGGCTGAGCAGATGGCTACACTCACGTCCTACTGGGGAGGTTTTGGGTTTTGTTTTGCTCTTGTAGTGCCGGCGCGTCGGGTTTTTGGTTTTACTGGTGCCTTGTTTTTTATTAGGCATCGATGTTGTGATTTTGGGGCATTTTTGTCAAATGTACAATTGAATTGAAATGCTATATAATGGAAAGCTTGCCCCATTGTTTTGAATTGCTTGGCTCATTCCTTTTTGAACTATTGTGTAGTCACACCTCGATGTTGGATGTTAGAAAAAAAATGTTTGAGTGTCAAAAAGGTCGGGGTGTGACAGTTTTGGTATCAGAGCCATGGCAAACCCCACTATGGATGTGAGTTAAAGCCTATTTGTGAAGCCGTGTTGCCCAGGTACGCATTCATTTGATTAGATTGTTATTGTGGTTATGCTTTTTCACGTATAAGTACGTAATGTGATCTATGTTTTGAACTTCGTGCTAATGCACGTTGTGATTTGATTTGTGAGATTAGTCATAGACTGGATTTGAGATTAAGGTTCTTGTTTGTACATATGGAATATCATCGTAAGGGTAAGAAGCGAGCTGGGCCGTCCACAGAGGCACAGAGAGAGCCTAGTCCGGCCCATTCTGATGCGCATACCCCACGCGACGACAGTACGTCAGGGCACCATTATGCCCAATTGGGTGGGGGTGCTCAAACCCCACTGAGGCAGACTCCACCTGTGGATCAACAGTCTATTTTGCTGACCACGTTGCAAACACTGACCTCCCTTGTGCAGTCCATGGTCAGTAACCAGAGGAGTAATGCATCTCCTTCAGGAGACACCACTGCGCCACTTAAGGAGAAGGCATCAGCGGTGTCGTTTCAACAATTCATGGCGATGCAGCCGCCTATCTTTTCAGGAGGGTGCAGTCACGATAAGGCAAAGCAGTGGATTGAGGAAGTTGAACGCATATTTGTACTTCTGAAGATGCCTGAGGAGGACAAAGTGAACTATGGCACTTACCTGCTGAAAGGTGATGCCATGGATTGGTGGAAATCAACTCTTGAGATCCGGTATGCAGGCCAACCGTCAATTTCTTGGAAGCAGTTTAGAGATTCATTCCTCAACACCTACTACCCAGTGCATGCTAGAGACAAGAACATGCAAGAGTTTCTTGATCTACAGCAAAATCAAATGAGCTTGGAGGAATATATTACAAGATATCGACACTTGGAGGCGTATTGCCCACACTTCTACACCACAGACGGAGCTAGAGCAGGTAAGTTTGTGCGCGGTCTGCGGGAGGGACTGCGAACCAAAGTTTTGACGAGCAGACCTCGTGACTTGGACGAGGCGGTCACTATGGCAAAATGTATAGAAGAAGACTGGGCGAGGACACAGAAGGATCACCAGAAGAATACGGGCCAGCATTCACAAGGTGGACGAACCCAGGTGAAGCGCCACCACTTTACAGGCAGGACAAGGCCTTATGAGAGGCAGGATGATCGAACTTTCAGACGGAACCAGCCAACCCGTAGTGAGGCCACCCAGGGGTCAGTGGCTACTCCGACTTCTCAGAGGTGCCCTACTTGTTCACGTGTGCACCCTGGACAGCCGTGCTATCGAGAGATCGGAGCTTGCTTACACTGTGGAAGGATGGGGCACTTTATCAAGGATTGTCCCTTAAGGAAAGAAAGAGAGTTGAAGAAGCCAGAGGCCGGTCCTTCTAGCGCACGACAGACGACTGGACGTGTCTATGCTACTACCGTGGAGGAGCTTCAGGCACACGACCTTGTTGAAGGTACTTTACTTGTTGGTTCTCATATTGCTAGAGTGTTGTTTGATGCTGGGGCGACCCATTCATTTATATCTAGTCGATTTGCTACTTCACTAGAAGTGCCTGCTAGGAAGATGCCGTATGTTCTGAAAGTTGTTAGCCCTATACATGCTCAAGAGTCGTGTAGTGAGTATCTATCTGATGTGGACGTGGAGATCCATCAACATCACTTACCTGCACAGTTAGTGATCATGAGTTTTAACGAATTTGATGTGATTTTGGGCATGGATTGGTTATATGCATATTATGCTAATATAGATTGCAGGAAGAAGCAGATACAGTTGTTGACTGATGAAATGCAACCTGTGGAGTTCCATGCTCGTAAGGCCAGTCGAACTGATAAGATAATGGTGTCTGCATTGAAAGCTAAACGATTGATAGAAAATAGAAGTGTTGCTTTCTTGGTCAATGTGTTGACCAATGAGACGGAACCGGTAAGGTTACCGGATGTGGCAATTGTGAGTGAGTACCCTGATGTGTTTCCTGAGGAACTGTCAAGTTTGCCTCCAACACGAGAAGTGGAGTTCAAGATAGAGTTGTCACCAGGAACAACTCCTATTTCTAAGGCACCCTATCGTATGGCACCAGCAGAGTTAGAAGAATTGAAGAAGCAACTGCAGGAGATCTTAGACAAGGGCTTCATCCGACCTAGTGTGTCACCGTGGGGAGCACCAGTGTTGTTTGTGAAGAAGAAAGATGGGACAATGCGTTTGTGTATTGACTACCGCATGTTGAATCAAGTCACCATCAAGAATAAGTATCCGCTTCCTAGAATCGAAGACTTGTTTGATCAGCTTAAGGATGCAAAGGTTTTCTCCAAGATCGATCTGAGGACGGGTTATCATCAACTCTTGATACGGGAGGAGGATGTTGCTAAGACTGCTTTTCGAACCAGATATGGGCACTATGAATTCAGGGTCATGCCTTTTGGGTTGACCAATGCTCCCGCAGCGTTCATGGACCTCATGAATCGAGTTTTCCAAGAGTTCTTGGATCGATTTGTTATTGTTTTTGTTGATGATATTTTGGTGTACACAGAAAGTGTGACAGAGCATAGAGATCACTTGAGAAGTGTATTGGGTCTTTTGCGCAAGCATAAGTTATATGCCAAGTATTCAAAATGTGAATTTTGGCTAGAGAAGGTAAACTTTCTGGGTCATGTAATCTCTAAGGATGGAGTATCCGTCGATCCGGCTAAGGTGTCAGCTGTGCAGGACTGGAGGACGCCATGCAGTGTAACCGAGGTTAGAAGTTTTTTGGGATTGGCAGGATATTATCGCAGGTTTATACAAGACTTTTCGAAAATAGCTACACCAATGACTAAGCTATTGAGAAAAGGAGTGAAGTTTATTTGGAGTGAAGAGTGCGAGAGGAGTTTTCAAACTCTGAAGGACAAGCTTACTGCTGCTCCTATTCTGACGCTTCCATCAGGTCATTCGGGTTTTGTATTGTACACAGATGCATCAGGAATCGGTTATGGTTGTGTACTGATGCAAAATGGCCGTGTGGTGGCTTATGCATCAAGGCAGTTGAAGACACACGAACAACACTATCCCACCCATGATTTGGAGTTGGGAGCAGTTGTGTTTGCACTAAAGATTTGAAGGCATTATCTCTATGGGGCAACATTTGAAGTGTTTACAGATCACAAGTCTTTGAAATATATATTCTCCCAAAGTGATCTTAATTTGAGGCAAAGAAGATGGATTGAATACCTAAAAGATTATGATTTCACGATATCATATCATCCAGGCAAGGCGAATGTGGTGGCTGATGCTTTGAGCAGGCAAGCTAAGGCAACGATGTATAGTATGTTAGCATGTTCTTAGAATTTGTTACAAGATGTGATAGCATGGCAACCTTACCTTTGTGGCGAGAACAAAGCAACGATGAGTGCCGTGATACAACACCCTTTGATGGAAGAGCTTGTATTGAAGCAAAAGGAAGATCCTGATTTTGCTAAGAACGTGGAAGAGTGTAAGAAGGTAGATGCTTTCTGGCATCAAGATGAAGAGGGTTCATTGTGGTTTCGACATAGATTGTGGGTCCCTAGAGATGAAGGGGTGAAGCGACGGTTGCTTGATGAAACTCATAAATCTAAGTTTTCTATACACCCTGGTAGTACAAAGATGTTTCAGGATATGAAGAGAAATTTTTGGTGGCCTGGAATGAAGCGTGAAATTGCAGAATATGTGGCAAAGTGCTTGGTTTGCCAACAAGTAAAAGCAGTGCATCAACGGCCCGGAGGCTTGTTGCAGAGAATCGATATCCCGGTGTGGAAATGGGAAGACATTACAATGGATTTTGTAGTTGGATTGCCTCACACCCGAAGACAGCATGACGCCATATGGGTGATTGTTGATCGACTGACGAAGTCCGCTCATTTTCTGTCTATTAGAATTAATCAGTCTTTGGAAAGTCTCGCAGAGTTATATATTGGCGAGATAGTGAGATTGCATGGTGTGCCAAGGTCTATCATTTCGGATCGAGATCCACGTTTTACCTCTAGATTTTGGGGGCATTTGCAGAAGGCTTTGGGTACCAAGCTTAAGCTAAGCACAGCGTTCCACCCCCAAACTGATGGGCAATCGGAGAGGACCATTCAGACCTTAGAGGACATGTTGCGTGCTTGTGTCTTAGAGTGGAAAGGAGAATGGGACAAACATGTGAAACTGGCAGAATTTGCATATAATAACAGTTACCACTCTAGTATTGGGATGGCACCTTTTGAGGCTTTGTATGGAAGGCCGTGCAGATCGCCAGCTTGTTGGACCGAATTGGGTGATGGAAAAATCGAAAACCCTTTAGTTTTGCAACACTACACCGACCAAGTGCAATTGATAAGGAAAAAGTTGTTGACTGCTCAGAGTAGACAGAAAAGCTATGCCGACATTCGTCGTAGAGATTTGACTTTTGAGGTTGGTGATCATGTGTTTTTGAAGATTTCCCCTACTAGAGGTGTCTTTCGTTTTGGGGTGAAGGGAAAGTTGAGCCCGAGGTTCGTAGGACCTTTTGAGATATTAGAGAAGATTGGCGAGGTGGCCTATAGATTGGCACTACCACCAGACTTGAGTCAGGTTCATGACGTTTTTCATGTTTCCATGCTTCGAAAGTACGTACCAGATCCGACACATGTGATTGATTTTCAAGGTATTCAGGTGCAAGATGATCTGACAATGGAAGAAAAACCTATTAGAATTGTGGACCGAAGAGAGCAAGTGCTTCGCACAAAGAGAATTCCTTTAGTGAAGGTGGAATGGCAGTACCATGGATTGAAGGAGAGCACATGGGAACCTGAGGAGGACATGCGGAAGAGATATCCGTACTTGTTCTTGCATTGAGGTATGATCTAATTTCGAGGACGAAATTTGTTTGTTAGGAGGGTAGGATGTAACGCGCGGCGTTTGGGCGGAGCGGGTCGGGTCAGGGTCCAGACCCGGACCCTAGCCCCACGCGAGAGGAGCCCGACGCGAGGGCCCTTCTCCCTCGCGTCTCCCTTTTCTTCCTCGACGCCTTCTTGCTTCCGTGTCGCCCGTGTGAGACCAGGAGGAGGACGAGGGAGCAGTGGCGACGCTTGAGCCGGCGGAGGAAGGAACGGCGGCGGCGGCGGCGGCGTCGGTGTCGGCAGTTGGGTAAGCCCTCAACCTCTCCCTAACTCTTCCTTCTTCCTTCTTCTCCTCCTCCCTCTCCCACTGTCACTCGTCTCCCTCTCCCACTGTCTCTCGTCTCCCCTCTCCACCGAACGACTCCCCTCACTCTCCACCGTCTCTCTCTTCTCTCCCGTCCTCTCCCCTCACTGCCTTCTTTTCCCCTTTTGACCGAACCCTCTCCCCTATCAGTCCCCCTCCGTTTTTCCCTCTTTCTCCCTCTATTCGACCTCCCTCTCTGTCCACGCTTCATGCTCTCTCCCCATTTTCTGCTCGTTTTCTATTTTCTCCAATCAAGCACTTTCTCTCACTGATTTTTCACTATTTCATCACTGTTGGATCCGTTTTCAGCTTGGGGATTTGTCCTCCCCCTCGTAACAGCAGTTAGAGGAGGCCTTAGTAGTGGAGGCATTGGAGGATTTTAGCCGTTTGGGGACCACTTGGGCACGTGAGGTGGCTGCCGGGAGGATTAAAGCAGTTTAGACCTTCAATTGGGGTGCGCAAGGCGAAATTGAACATATTTTATGATATATTTTTCTTTGGAACGCGTATAATTATTGTTTGAGCATGCTAAAGCTTAGAATTGATTATTTGGAACACATGTTAGTGATTTCGTTTTTGGGGGAAAGCTTGCGATTATGTTGGGAAGCGAAGATTCATATTTTGGATGATCATTTAAGCATGATAGATTAATTTTCGAAGCATTAGGGGAAACATGGTAGAGTTTGTGAGGTTGTGGGGAAGATTTAGGACCGTTTTAGTGAGCCTGTAGCACGCGTTTTTGTGAACGGGTGTATCTTGGAGTTAAATAGGGATAACGTACATAAGTTGGATGTATCTTTGGGGTAGACGCCTTGATTTAAGAAAAATGGAGTTTTGAGAAAGGCGTTAGTGATAGAAGAATTGATGGCTTTGAGTTTTGGCATCTATTGGCACGGCTAGAAGTGGGAAGTGACCCTTTTGGAGAACTTGTGGGTTGACACTACCCGTCGACACCCTCTCGAGGCGATGACACGTGCCTCAATGATTTTGTTTTGTTTTTGTTTGAATTGTTGAGGTATGAAGTAGGAATCTTATCTTGTGTTTGTGTCTACAGGTACACCGGGTACATCCCGTCGACCTTGAGCTACCGGATTCGAAGCTCGAGGCATTTTGGAAGATGCTTGTGAACGCGCCACAGGTATGGCGACATTCCAGGCAAATCCCTGCCTGGGCAAGTGAATGAATGTGTGTTCCTAGGATCATGGGATCCTAGGATTTGTGATATGAATTGATTGAGTGTTCCGTGAATGAATATGTGTATGCATGTACATAAATTGATATATGATATGAATTGTTTTGAAAGGCTTATAGTAATTGTTTTGATAATGTTACGCATTGCATGTGCATGCTAGAATTGATAACTGTTTAGGACAGATGAGGCGGGGTATCGAGTCGAGTGTCTCCTCGACCCCAATTGTGCATTAGAAAGCATTCTAGAATGATAACTGCATAGGACAGCTACGAGCCCACCATAGAATGAGACTACTCTCTGTGGTTTGGCTAAGTTTTCAAATATGTGATTGTTATGATGATGAATGTGAATGTTATGTTTATTGAATACCCATTGCTGCGGGCAATGATGCAAATGTTTGCACAGTGGGTAGTTGTACCCATATTGTTATGACGGCTAGTCAAAACTGTTGTGGTTATGTGTAACCCTCGTGTGGAGGCAATTGGAGGTGTGGGTTCACTCGTGAAGTGAACCAACCTCAGGAGCTAGCCAGTTAAATGTGTTTGTGCAAGTATAAGTATAAGAATGAAAGAATAAGAGATGAGAGGCCAGTGGGATGTGACTATGTATATGGGAGTTGTCCCGCTTTCGCCACTGGTCTCGCCTGTTCGGAGCGCAGGCGGTGCAAGGCCCCAGGGTACTGTTGTGTGATGTGCTTGGAGCGTAGGCTCCCGCCTTCTCAACCTGGGTGTCCTAGGGAAGGCTGAGTATCTCTTCTTGGAATTCACACATCCATGGATGAGTGCTCTACCGCTGCAGCGGATAGATGGATCCATACTGTTCTGGGCCACCACGGGGGTTGTCTCTCGGCTGTGGGCCGCCCGCGGTGTGCACGTGTCTGTGTTTGCACCCACAGGAACTGTAAATTCACTGATAGTAATGAAACTGCAATGTATGTGATTGAAATGTATAGGATTGTTGTGCATGTGACTGTTGTGCTTATGAATGCAAGTGATATGTTGATGATGCCTTGCATGTGATTGAAATTATGTTATTGTAGCCATTGAGTGGCGTCTGCATGTCGTGTCTTGACATGACATAATGATAGATTGTTCTGATGTTTGTTTGTGTACTGAGCCCGACCCAAGAGGGCTTGGACTTTTCCTGGCTTGTTGCCATACTGCGAAGGCTAAGCCTTCAGTTGTTTCTTTTTTCAGGTTTCGGTGTACCCGGGGCAGCAGGCTGAGCAGATGGCTACACTCACGTCCTATTGGGGAGGTTTTGGGTTTTGTTTTGCTCTTGTAGTGCCGGCGCGTCGGGTTTTTGGTTTTACTGGTGCCTTGTTTTTGATTAGGCATCGATGTTGTGATTTTGAGGCATTTTTGTCAAATGTACAATTGAATTGAAATGCTATATAATGAAAAGCTTGCCCCATTGTTTTGAATTGCTTGGCTCATTCCTTTTTGAACTATTGTGTAGTCACACCTCGATGTTGGATGTTAGAAAAAAAAATGTTTGAGTGTCAAAAAGGTCGGAGTGTGACAACAACGTCGACAAAGAGCAGAAGGAAGAGGGTTTAGGGCTTTGAGAGGGGGAAACGCCGCACGGTCTCTGCAAGAAGGAGATCGACGAGCGAGGAGGGAGGTCGGCGGGCAGGAGGAAGTCGGTCGGCGAGCCGGGCCTAATTTTTGGTGGCCAGGCCCGTCCCGGCAATATTATCGGGCCGGGCTGGCCGGCCCGGCCCGATACCCACCCCTAGTTTCCGTGCGCTGTCGTCGATGATCCATAACGTAACTCTGCTGGATGACGATCCTCCTTTTCACATAGATGATAATATTTTATGCCGATGTAAGGAGCTGTAAATTCTGACCTTGGTTCCTGTATTCTGAAGTGTCAAGGCCTAGCACTTTTGATTCTTTTGCAAGCTTTTTGCACAGCGGTGTATCAATAAAGGTAAGAAGGCCTAACCTTCCCACAGGCTTGCATCGAAAACCAAATGAGTAGCTCGTGATTTTTTTTACATAGAATATTTTTTTTATTTTAACAATTAAAAAAAAAGTGTTGATCGCACTCGATGAATTGTCATCCAGCATACCTCAAAATGATCATAGAACAGCAATGACTGTGAGAAACCATTAAAATTGTAATTGTTTAATGTTCATGTCACTAGCTAAGTTTGAAAGGAAGCATTTAGCCCCGATTACTTGTTGACGGTATCATTTAAATAACTAAATAAGGCGTCCAACTTTCCCTTTACATGACCTACAATATTCACTTCGCTTGATCCTCCGTCACTATGCTTGGTTACAGCTACAACCTATGTACGCACCTAAAAAATTAGTGATCTCAAAAGTATCTTGTGTGCAACCTAATGTCGTGTGGGATAACCATACTCAGCCTTAAAAATATTACTCCCAATCAATATATTCCTCCTTGTGAGTCTTCAAATCGAATCAGCGAAGTTGCCAATTCTCTGCGAATCAACTGATTTGAAGATTCAGCAAAATCAGTTGTGAATGGGCAAAAGAAATTAATTCAAAATTGTCCATTGATATACTTCAAAACTGCACCGACGTCGATGGAGTGGAGTGGACAGAACTTATGGTGGAAGAATTGAAATACCTGCAGGGAAGGTTGGTACTTGGTAGCCTTTCATCTAACGAGGGCAGCAAAAAACAGAAGCATCCAATCAAGCCGTACCGCCACTGGTTCGACATTGAAGATAAAGTGGGGAATGGCTTTAAACAGACCCTCAGGCTCTTTTACACGAAAATTTGCTACAATTTCCCGTTTCCTTTATAGTGATCAGGCAGAAGTTGAACCTGAGATACAGAGAATAGTGCCCAGAAGGAGGAGATGAGACAGGTTCGCGGTCATGTTTCGGGAAGGGCATCCAACCAAGGGAGCAATTTTTCATGGACTAGATCAGGTCTGTCATCGTGAGGGCAATGGCCAACTCCTTCCAGAACAAAAAGATTGACATTCGGAAGTCTTGATGGGAGAGACGCAAAGTATCTGCCAACAGGCCCATCGAGTGGAGTAAATGGGTCTCGATCTCCCCACAGTATCAGAACAGGCAGCGAGATGTTCTGCATCAAGGAAGTAGGGTTGGGCCCAGGTGGACCTGTCACAATAGATACAAATGCATCAAGCGCCCCTTCGTCTTCTGCTGGTCCATTGATGATCTGCAACCATGCAATTATTTGAGCTTTTACAACTCTTAATGTAGAGAAAGAACATGAACATAGCAAGTTCAGGCAAGCAGACATGAAGCAGGAAGCAGCGGCTATCACAATTCAAGTGCGATGACATTATGATATTCTGATATTGCTTTAACTAGCAAGATGGAAAAAAAAAAAAAAAAAAAAAAAAAAAGAGTGAAAAGAAAAGGTACTAGTACAAAGTGCCAAAGAATTATCACCTCAACCAATTCATCGTCAACGCTGTCTTTGTTTCCGTAGACAGACAAGAGAATGCCCTTCAGGGTCTCCCTGGTTCATGTTTCTGAGTCACGCACCATTTACACATGCCAGTTCAAAAGAGAAAGGGAAATGTGCGTCAGCATACCTGCTCTTGACGCGTTCAAACAGGAAGGATGCAATCCTCCGTTGCCTGAGAAGGAAATCAAACAGCAAAAGAAACGGCAGCAGAAGCTTGATCCTCCAGTCATCAACTATCGCCTTGTTATTCATGCCACCTGCGCAGTTCAGTAGCACCAGCCCCCGGACCAGACCCTGCTGCGACTCTGTTCAGGCGTCACAAAGTGAGAAAAGCAGCCGCAGACAACCTTTTAAGTGCAAGAAACAAAAATGAACCTGACTAGCAGCCCAGTCACGGATCCCTCGAACCACCAAGAAACGGACAGACAGATCATGAGGGCTTCCCTGGCCTTTCTGATTTTAAGACCAGAAGTTGGTGTAAAACATGCATGCAACGGAAGAAGAAGAAGACATCCGAACCTGAAGCAGCTGCAATAAGACATGCGAGGCTGCCGACGGAGTTGCCTATGAGCACCGTCGGCTTCTGAACCACCTCTTCCAAAAAGTCCAGGATCAACTGGTGGAAAAGAACCACTGCTCCCTGTAAATACGTCGTTCTTGCAATAGAAGGAGGAAGAGGGGAGAACAAGGTGGGTAGCTGGGTAATCATCTAAAACCTGACCTGAGCCCAGATCTCCATCTCATACGCGAAACCTGCAGGCTTATCAGACGCACCAAAACCGAGCAGATCGATGGCGAAAACGGTATGGCTCTCAGCGAGCACCTTAATGTTCCTGAAAGCATTCGTGGGGGCAAAGATATTTTAGCTGGACGAAACTGCAGAAGCGAAATTGTTTCGGGAGAGAAAGAGAACGAGGAAGAGGAAGAGGAAGAGGAAGGATGCGAAGAGGAAGAAGGCCGTGCTGTTGTAAGAGACCCCATGTACCTCCGCCAGTGACCGACCGAAGCACCGAAGCCGTGGACGAGAAGGAGCGGAGGTCCTTCTGCAGTCCCAGACTGCGAGAAATTGATGGCGTGACCTCTCCATCTCCAAATTTTACAGGTTCTATAAACGTCTTCCAGCTCCCTTCGCAAGTGCTGGGCATCGGCGGTGGGGCGTCCGGTTGAGGAGGCGAATGCCCTCCCCAGAAGAGAACGGCGATTGGTCTGTTGCTGGTTCTGCTTTGGTTGTCTGAGAAGAAAGGAGGTGGACTGCAGCGGTTGGTGGGAGGTGGATGAGGCACCCCGGAAGCGAGAGGACAGCAGAGCTCCGCGAGCGGGATGAGGAGAATAACAGCCGGCAAGAGGCTGAGGCCTGATGAATGCCAAGGGTCCTGCGTGAGGAAATGCAAGGGACGGCATCACCAAAACGGTAGGCCAATGCCCGACGGAAAGAACTGCCCGGAAACCGCGACACCGGCAGTCTTTCAAGAAAGAATCAAGTGGGTGCGGGACAACCTCTGGCTGGGGATAGCAGCAAAGAGTTTCATCTTTGCCGCGCCTCCACGTTTCCAAACGACCCTGGATCCCATCGAACCGCTGGTTTTACAAAGAAAAATCCAATAAGGAAGCAGCCCCATCTCATTGCAGAAAACACTGGTCACAATGGATTTTCTTTTTTCGTTTACTTTGTAACCAAGCGCAGGAAGAAAATTCTTGCCAAAATCGTGAGACTAGGGTAAATTTATCTTTTTCAAGGATCTCAATTCCTCTTTCATCTGATTTCAAATTCGTACTTTTACGTTAAGGTGTGGATGCCGTTTGATGCAATTGTAGATTTCAGCTGTCATGGATTTGAAACCTAAGAAATGTTTAAAAGATGCTCCAAAATTTTCTTAAGTAGCGTTGGGCTGCCATGAAAACACAAAACGCAGTCATTGCTTCTTCTAAGGGAAAAAAATTTCATGACCCGGAGGCCGGAGGTCTTTTACCTCTAAGGTTCCATAATGAAATAATTAGCAAACAGGTCATTCCGAACATGATCCAAAGTTAGCTTGATTCGTTTGTAAGTTGTAACTTGGGCAATCATGGATGGGGCAAATTAACGAGCCGTGACAAATCAAAGAACCATGGCTGACTAACGCCATCTGGTCAAGGCTGGCCATCGGCCACCACCATTCCGATCGAGCTAAAAGAAATCCATTTGGGTGCTTTAGTCCAATTTGTTGTGTAAGTAGTGATAATTCGCTTCATTACATGTCAAATTAGCCTCAAAAGTGCCGATTGGGTTGGAGATTTGGGATTTGGGACTTCGTAAAAACGCTCAAATTTGATACCTTTTTTTTCTTGGTTCTAGTATGAACTAAACACCCCCAACTTTGCCACATGACCTCGTTGACTGCATCCGCCGACTTCTTTTCTCCTTTTTTTTTTCTATATCTCCCTCTCTATCTCTTGGACATTTGGAAGGGGTCGAAGTTGAATTTGCTTCACCCCGCACTTTTATTCCTTTTCAAAAAAAACCCATTACTTTTAATAAATATTCACTTAAACGCAAAATCGCAAATAAGGCAGTGCCAATAAGAGGGCTGTTGGGAGATAGGCTCCCTCCTTTTTTATTGTAGAAAAATTAAGATGTGTACAGGAAAAAATATACAAAATGTTGAGCATGAGTCACAAAAAGAGATGACTCAGCTGCCCAAAACCAAAACCAAAAGGCCAAACTACCACAAGCGTAAATGCTTCTTATTAAAAAGCAAAAGACATTAAGCACAAGCATAGCTGTAGAGCTAAAATAGCATCAGCCGCCATCATCCCTCCCATCTCTTTCCCCGTATTGACGCATCTGCTAGCCAACCTGCATAGTGGGCAGTTAGCTAAGTACCCTTACACTTTGACTAAGTACCCTAATGTGTTGCCATTTTTTATTAATCGGCCTTCTACCTTCCAGCACAGCTTTGAATCTATACTTCTGGCCTTCATTGTTTGCTATGATCTCAAAATTTTCATAACTCTCTCCATAGATTGTAGCCAGCCACTCAGCATGTGCAATTCAGCCCCATCTTCACTATATTGAGCTCCAGTAAAGGGGCCTCACTAGATTCTATACCTCTCAATTTCCACATGTCCATCACCATGGTTTTAACGCCCTTCTTGTGGGCGACAATTTGAAGCACATTGGCTTCCATGTTTAAGCTTGACAGACTGCCCTCATCAAGAGTCCAGCCAGCAACCAAGTTGACATGGTTTCATTCCTCGTCCTTTAGCTGCAAACTTTGAAATGCCTCCATAGCTGAGTACCAAACAGTAGAGAAAATCTATTCAGTCGTAAGTATGGTCTCTCTCCCATGTGCCACTTCATTTATAAAACACCACAACTTCCACGCCATGATTGAAAATAACAACATCTAACATTTCCTAAGTCATTTAGCCTTGAAAGACACCTTGCTCCAAAGCTGGATTTTTTTATCTATACTTTGCCATGGGAGCCTACTCCTGCCAAACTTTGAAATTGCCTTGCTCCACACCACTGCACTACCAAACACTTGAGCAGGACATGCAAATTGCTCTCCTCCTTCATTTTGCATAAGTGGCATCTATTTGCCAAATCCACATCATGTAAATAGTTCAACTTGCTCTAACTAGAATGTGTTGGTTCCATGTACCCTTTCCAGCCTTCATGACTACCTTTTTGCCTCGTGGCTTTCCAAATCCACTTGTCTCAGTCTTTTCCTAAGCTTTTCCAAGCCCAAATGTTCTTCCCTTGTTTTCGCACTGTCCACAAACTCTTAGATTTAAGATATCTCGCCTGCACCACTAAGCGAAGAGGGAGTTGCTATTAAGGGAAAAGCAAAGCATGGTCGCTAGTAGAGAGTCATTAACATCCTAGAAAAGGTGTATACCAATCCCTCCTTTTGCTTGGGGCTTGCACAAGCAAACGCCATGCTATTTGGTAAATATGCCGGTTGTCCTAAGTATCAGCCCAAAGGAACCCGACCATGCATCTCTCAAGGTTCTTCACTACATCTCATGGGAGAGAGAAAGATTGCATCAAAAAATTACCCATGGAGCTCAGGTTATCAGTGGTAAGACACACATGCCCTCAATAAGATAGGAGTTGGGATTTTCAAGGCGCCAACTTTTCAAATTTAGCAATCAACCATGCGCAATGTTTCACATTTAAGTTCCCCGTAAAAAGAGGAACACCCAGATATTACAAGGACAGCTTGATCACTTGCCAGCCACCAATGTTGGCCAACTTTTGCTCTAGAGGAGTGTCTACATTAAATGTAAACTGAGAGGATTTGGAGTTATCGATTATGAAGTCCACTCTCTCTTCTAATTGGTTTAAGATTCTCATGATGCTAGTAAGCAATTTGATTGAAGCAACACTAAATAGTAAGAGATCACTTGCAAACATTAGGAAGTGGACATCTGACATGGCTCTAACTGAGGGGAAGAGGTGAATGACCCTCCTCATTATTTGGCCCTTAAAATTCCTAGGTGCAATTTCCATTACTAGGATGAATAGGTAGAGGGACATCAGGTCGCCTTGCCTAACATCCTTTGTAGCAGTAAAATTTCTCCCTACAAAATCTAAGAAGTAGAAGGCTCTTTTGCATGAATCTCCAAGATATTCTATCATATGCCTTTGAGATATCAAGTTTGAGACATGCCATCTTTTCTATTGTAAGTAGATGGTTGGTCGAGCTCATTGGCCATAGCAATCTGATCGTGGATCATCCTAGACTTAACAAAGGCTCCTTGAGTTATCCCAATCAATGGGGGCAGGATCTTCTTCATGGGTTGAACCATAACTACATAATTTGACGTTCACATTTTTGTTTTACCATTGAATTTTGAATCGAATGCAGAGTCAATCAAAGGAAAGAAGGATAAAGCAATGACTAAAGGCAGCTGACGAAGTTCCCACGCAAACGCCGAATGGGCGTCATTTTGGCAAATGGCGTTTGAAAATGTTCGTTCCTTCCAAAGACGTCCCTGTTCCTGACGTTCCGAAAACGGAAATCCAACGTCCTGTGACGTTTCGCCGCTTCTTTGGTTCTTGCCTCGTGGTCAGCTTATTTGTTTTCACCACCCACCTTCGTTTTTTTTCCTATTATTATCCTGGTTTCGCATGCTCCCGCTCCCACTCCCCCTCTCTTTGGTTTTGGGGCTAAGAGTTACAGTGGCTTTTCATGTGCCTGTCACGAAAATATGGCAACCGACAACAGTCAGTGATTTGCGGTTACAAGACATTGGTTCGCCCCTAGGAGGTGCTTTCGCCGGTCATCATCGTTCTCCTTGCTTGCAGTGGAGAAGGGGGGATGGCTGGTCTAAGGATGATAGGCATGTGATTTTGCTATGCATTTGCAAATAGTTTTTTTTTTTTAATTCATTTTGTTTGGTGTTGCTATGTTTTATGAGTGGCTGCTAATGCAAATTCCATGGCGTTTAAGCAGATATAGCTGTTAATTTTACCGGTAAGCTCTCTCTGATTCATTGTCCCCATTTCCCTCCCTCTGTCTTTCTCTCTCTCCGCGCAACACTATATACGGTTTTGCACATTTCCAACATGGCGACTAGCGAGGTAACTGATGTCCTGAAGTGTTCATCTGCTAGATGGCATGTTCAAGGGAATTTACAATAACAGGAGGTGTCATGCTGCTGATCTTCCCGTTGTGCTGCAAAGGGCATGGAATGCAGGGGTTGATCGGATAATTGTGAGTGATTTGGCGTAACAGCCATTTTCAGTAGGAAGTATCTGTAACAATTATAGTTCATCCTTCAATGTTCCTCTCCAGAAAAATCTTAGCGCGCTTCTAATTTGCTCATTAAGGTGACTGGAGGATCGCTTCAAGAGTCCAGGGAGGCGTTGGCGATTGCTGAAACGGATGGTATGCGTGATGCTTGACTGCTCATCTTTGAGTGCGGGTGTTTTAACGAGTTCTTCCATCAGTGCCCTATAGATTCTATACCAATCACCTTTTGTTCCACTGCCCCTTCATTTATGTCCTCCAGCGTCTTTCTTCGAAGTTCCGCACCCTATTTTAGTTTTTGAGACTCGACTAGGACAAACCTTAAGTGAATAGGGATTATAGAATGCTAAAGCTTCCATATTTTTCACCATTGCAGGGCGCCTTTTCTGTACGGTCGGGGTGCATCCAACCAGATGCATGGTTTGCAGATAAACTCTTGCAATATGCTTTTCAATGCGGAACGCAGACATTGTCTCATTAAAGCCCAAACTCTTTTTCTCTATGTCAGGAATTTGAAGAAAGCGGTGACCCCGAACTTCACTTTCAGGAACTTCTCTCATTGGCTAGACAAGGAGCTGAAAAAGGCAAGGTATGTAAGCGGACAACGTAGGCATGCTTGGATCTGAAGAATAATTTATAAATGTGAAGTTTGAAATGCGATGATCATGTTTCTTTGTTATTCATCGATATTGGCACAACTTAAACCAACAATGCCTGTTAAGATTGAGTGTTCTGCAACGTTTTTGAGATGTATGTACACTTTGTTAGTGATGGTCTTTCATTCCCTCCCCAGCAGGTTATCAGGAAGACTCCAGAGAGTTAAGAGAGAAAAATAGAACCCAGTTAGGGGAGATCTCTAGCCCAGCAAGGGATAAAATTCTCATTACTTTCCTATACAGCCCAGTTAACATGGATCATCAACTTTTATATGTGGTGACAGTGTATGGGTCAACCTACGAGAATCCCACCTTATTAACATCCTACCTTTTTCAACTATTTACAATTAAGTGTTCCTATGCCCCTTTTAATGTCCCGCAGCTGACACACTTTAGTGCAGCAACTCGAGTCATTGGATTGTGTTGACAGGAGAGAGAGAGAGAGAGAGAGCAGGCCATGGCAACCAGCTTGCATGGAAGCTGAAAGAAGAGTGCGGTCATGGAGCTCTGTTTGAGAAAAGAAAGGAAGAAAGGATAGGCATTTTCATAGAAACACACTTTGTTTATGCACATTTTTCAGGAACGGACAAGGCATGTCGACATGTTTCTTTTCATTCTTACTGTCCAATTGTGTCCAACTATACTGTCTTACCAAAAGAAAGAATTGGGTTTAAGAGCTTACTGACATCAGGTGTAACATGGGTTACTACCCA
This sequence comes from Nymphaea colorata, assembly GCF_008831285.2. NCBI lineage: Eukaryota > Viridiplantae > Streptophyta > Magnoliopsida > Nymphaeales > Nymphaeaceae > Nymphaea > Nymphaea colorata. The sequence continues at coordinate 3,754,318 of NC_045138.2, read as the reverse complement.
AGGTCAATGTACCGTAGCCCTTGATCATTCCCTTGAAGTTTGAACCTTTGAAAGCAGCCAACAACAGTTCTTTCACAACACTATCAAAGCCGGTTTTGTAATATCAGATTTCTTTTTTGGGCTCTATATTGGAGAATTTCCTTGTGTTGTGATTAAACCAACAATTAACCTTAATGTGTCTCAAGGGGCGTAGCGTAGTTGGTCGAGCTAGGGGTCTGTATAAAGGCATGTCTCTAGTTCGATTCCCGTGAGCGCTATGTTCCTGTGTCTTAAGGTGGTAGAGCGCAGCATCCAAGTTGAAGGGTGCACGGTTGCTATCGCTGACACCGATGCAGCTCAGGACCCCGGAGGCAGGGGGAATGGGGGGGCCTTCTGGCCTTTTTCGGGTGGTGGGATTAATACCTCTCGCTCACCCGGAACAATTAACCTTAATGTGCCTTCTTTTCTTTATGAAATAAATTCATATTGTTTATATACTTTCTCATCTCTATAAAATAATCGACCATGTACATTTTACTACCTAATTTTGTTTGCACTTTCCTGTTTGTTTGAGGATTTTAAAGTAGACATCTTGGTATTTTATTTCATCAAAGCCATGTGCTCATGCTGCTCTTTGTCAGGTGGTGGCTGTGGGCGAGTGTGGGTTGGACTATGACAGGACCCATTTTTGCTCACCTGAAGTTCAGAAAAGGTAATTCGCCATGCCTGCATGGCATTACACATAAAATGTAGAAACACAAACACATGCAACACACATGGGTGTGTTTGTTATCTTACTGAGCCACCTCAGTTGAGTGTGAATTCTAAATTTCCATGAATAACTTCTTTGAAGAAGATTATCCACTTTGTTATATTAAGATGGACTTGTCTGTAGTTTCATATGATAAAGTTGGCTTTATTGATTGGTTTGCATGGTCATGGTCGTCAGACTTCCCCCTTCCCTCCTCCACCACCTCTCTTTTCCTGAAAAAGAAGTTTGAGGAGAAACCTTGGATCTGAACTCTGGAAGCAGCATTCTTTGGGTCTCTAGAGGAATAGCTAAAAACTTCGGCTAATGTGGAGAGCAACATTCATGGGAGTTTGATAGTGACTGCACATCTGACAGCTGAAGCCCATGCCTAAGCCAATTGGATTTTAAGCAGTTGATCTTTATCTGGGTCTTATCATGTGCTTAAAGTGGTTATCAACTAATAAGGTAAAAAAAAAAAAAGAAAAATCATGACATACAATATAGGAAATGGAACTCTTAATGTTAAATCAAACAACTAAAAATTTTGAGATGTTCAATTTCAAGCATGTCCATAGATCTTAATTAGTACTGGACATTGGCAGTTAACTTTTTATTGTTTAGGATTTCAATTTTTTTATAATTTTAAAATAGTTCAAATTGGTGGTGTTTCCCTATTTGTATGTAGTGTCCTAAGTAAATTTAGGGTCACAAAAAAAAAAAGAATGATGGAAATGTCAAAAGAAAATAATGATTTTAAAATGGGACATTTTCTTTTAAAAAATATAAACTACCTAACTGAAAACTTATACTAATGTAGGATGACAATTGTTGCAGTCAACAGGTCGAGAGAGAGAAAAATCATGTCATTAGAATAACCCTAATCTCTTAAAATAGAGATTAGGGGGTGGAAGCATTACATATAAGTCCATATAATAACATGAAAATATTAAACACTACTCATCTATACTTTCTAAAATTCCAATAACCACCTGATTGAAATCTTATTATTTTCTCAACACCTCCCCCCCCATCCACACCTGCCGAGCTAGAGCATATATCTATCTATCATGCTTAGCTTGTTAGAATATTTTAAAAACCCATGTATAGCTAATGACTAGGTAAACATATCTATGGTTTGCTCTCTAGTTGAAACATGAATGCTAGAGATTTTCTGATGCAAGCTCAGCTTGCAGAAGCGACAATCAGAACTTTCGAAAGCAAAAGTAAATACGCTAAGCGACAAATAAAGGAACAAACAAACAACGAAAGGAACATTTACTTCTTCTTTAACTTCAAGGTATCCTCTACAAAATAAGTCGTCGTCCATTTATATGGATGAGAGAAAGTAACGGGTCGGGTCCTGAACGAGTACCCCGAATCTGAATGGATCCACACAGATACAAACTGAACGTAATTACAAAATGGTTCTCAAAACAATATATATATAACCAAAATCACAATTCAACCCTTGGCATGCCTCGAGTATCTACGCAGGGGCACCTCATCTCGACTATGCTCTAGATCCACAGGGAATTCCACAGCTAAAGACTCATGATCTGCACTCAAGCACGAAGGTGGGACCCTGAGGCGAGGAACTTGAACCGGGAGAGTGATGGGCTTGGTCCTGCTTTGCATCCTTCTCCCCTAGTTGGAGAGATGTCGTCTTCGATGAATCATTATCACCAGAGTAGGGAAACAGATCAGAAACATTGAAGATCGGCGAAATTTGCCAATCTTCAGGAAGCTCAAGCATATAAGCATTTGTTCCTAGATGATGACAGATGCGAAAAAGGTTGTATTTCTTAGGACTCAACTTACTATAGGTACCGACATGACATTGTTCAGGTTGCAGGTAGACCCAGGTTTGTTGACCTATTTTAAAGTTGACATCTCGATGACTCTGATCAACAAGGGACTTGTAGGTTTCATAACTCTCTTGAAGCTTCTATTTCACTTGACTATGGACTTCACACATATACTCAATAGCATCAAGTGCTACTGGAGTGTGTTCTCTAGCACCGGGTACTGGGGATAAATCGACAACATGGTTCGGGGACTGACTATATACCACTTGAAAAGAAGTCTTCCCAATAGAATGGTTGACTGAGTTGTTATACGCAAACTCAGCTTGTGGTAGCACTAAGTCTCAGGTTTTTGTGCTCTCTCCTACAAGACACCTAAGTAGGTTTCTTAGCATTGTATTGACTACATCGGTTTGGCCATCGGTGGTCTAAGGATGGGAAGCACTACTGAACTGAAGTTTAGTATTTAGCATAGATCATAGTGAACGTCAAAAATGTATAAAAAATCTTGTATCTCGATTTGATTGAACGAGGAAGTCTATGAAACCATGCCACATCTTTGAAATAGGAAGAGACAACCAGTGACGCATCCGTTGTCCGCTTGCAAGGAATGAAACGGTCATTTTCGAGAATCTATTTGCAACTACCATAATTGAATCTACTTCATAGACACTCTTGGGAAGTCCAACAATGAAATCCATGGAAACATGCTCCCAAGGCCTGGAATAGGTAAAGGAGTATACAACCCACTGTTTTGACTATGTCCAATTTGGCATACAGCAACATTTAACAAACTTAACATCCTTTCTCAACTTGGGCCAATAGTAGCATTCATCCACCAAGGAATATGTCTTATCTTGCCCAAAATGTCTCGACAGTACATCCCCATGGAGCTTCCCGATAAGTTGTAATCCTAGTGAGTATTGAGGGATATAGAACTTATTCACGTGGAAAAGGTAGCCATTGTGAATGGAAAATTTAGAATCCATCAATTGAAATGCAGTAGAACACTTGGACCAAATGTGGCTGAAATCCAGGTCAGCATGATAGATGTCTTTACAGCTTTCAAATCTAACTACCTCCACAGACATGAACATCATGAGGTTGTTCTTTCTACTGAGGGCGGCCACAACTCTATTAAGCTTTCTTGATTGATGACGAATGGAGAAGGTATATTCTTCCAGGAAATTGATCCACTTGACATGGCGAGCACTCAATTTCTTTTGGCTGTGGAGATACTTAAATTGCCCATGATCTCTATAGAGAACAAATTCTTTGTAGATTGAATAGTGTCTTTAATACTGAAACGCCCGCACGACATGATAGAATTCCAAGTCATAGGTAGAATACTGACATTTTGCTCAGTTTAGCTTCTCGCTACAGAAAGCGACGGGTCTCTTGTTTTGACTAAGCACGGCTCCAGTCCCAACCTTGGAAGCATCACATTGTACCTCGAATACTTTAGTGAAGTATGGTAAAGCTAGTATTGGGGCATGAGTCATATGATCCTTGATAGTGGAAGAGGCATCCTCGGCTGCTGGAGTCCACCTAAAAGTCTCACCCTTGAGACACTATGTGATAGGAGCCATGATGGTACTGAAGTTTCAGATGACTCTTCGGTAGAAAGTGGCTAGACCATGAAAACTCCTTATATTGCCTACTATTTTCGGCGTTGGCCAATCCACGATAGTTTGCACTTTATATGGATCAGCTTGTACTCCTAATGCCTATGTCTATGGAGGTAGTCGGGTTTGAAAGTTGTAAAAACATGTGTCGGGTTTGAAAACTATAAAGACATGCATCATGTTGATCTAGATTTCAGCCACATTTGGGCTGAGTGTTCCATTGCATCTCAGACAATGGACTCCAAATTTTACATTCATAATGGCTACCTCTTCCATGGAAATAAGTTGTGTATTCCTCAATACTCATTAAGATTACAACTTATCGCTGAGCTTCATGATAAAGGGGAGACATTTTGGTCAGGAAAAGACATATTCCTTGATGGATGAACGCTACTATTAGCCCAAGATGAAAAAGAATGTTGTTAAGTTTGTTCAATGTTGTCGTACTTGCCAAATTGCAAAGGGGCATAGTAAAAAAACAGTGGGTTGTATCAATGTTGTAAAAAGCGTATCGTAAGGCGTATCGGTCGGGCTTTAAGATACGCCGTATCGTAACATATCGTAACCGTATCGTAAATTTTAAAATAATAATAATAATAAATCAGAAAAAATTTAAAAAAATCAAAAAATTCATAAAAAATCAGAAAAAATTAAAAATAATAAATTCTTCATAGAAAACATGGTTTAGTCTTTTAGATAATGATAGACTTATTATTTTGCTAAATGCTATAAACTTACACGTTCATGGTTCATCATTCATACTTCATAGACATCAAAATTCATAACAATATCATTCTTTTTCATCATTATCTTCATGGTTTAAAAAAAAACCATTTCCTCTCAATGGGAATCAGCCACCCATGCACAAATCCATGGTTTAATAGATGATTTCACGGTGACAATCGATGATTTCACAATGGAAATCAATGATTTCCCTCTAAAACGGTACAATCTATAGATTAGAAATGAGGAAGGGGTGGGTTTTTATAAAAAAAACTCGAAAAAATGGGGTTCAAGTCTCCTTTTTAGAAATCAGCCCGTATCGTACGATACGGGCCGTATCGCACCTTATCGTACGATACGGGGGCCCGTATCGCACGTATCGTACGATACACCCCCATTTGCGATACAGGGGGTGTATCGTATCGTATTTTGCAAACGATACGATACGTATCGTACGATACGGCCCCGTATCGTACGATACGTACAACACTGGGTTGTATACTCCTCTACCTATTTCGGATCGACCATGGGAGCATGTTTCTATGGATTTCATTATTGAACTTCCCAAGACTATTCGAGGAGTAGACTCAATCATGGTGGTTGTAGACAGATTTTCAAAAATGGCCATTTTTGTTACTTGCAAGCGGACGACAGATGCGTCATTAGTTGCCTCTTACTATTTCAAAGATGTGGCACAGTTTCATGGACTTCTTCATTCAATCACATCGGATCGAGATACGAGGTTTTTGAGTCATTTCTGGTGTTCACTATGGTCTCTGTTAAATACTAAACTTCAGCTTAGTAGCGCTTACCACCCTCAGACTAATGGCCAAACTGAGGTAGTCAATCGAATTCTAGGAAACTTACTTATCTTGTAGTGGAGAACACCAAAACCTGGGACTTGGTGCTACCATAAGCTGAGTTTGCATATAACAACTCAGTCAACTGTCCACTGAGAAGACTCCTTTCCAAGTGGTATATGATCGGTCCCCGAACCATGTTGTTGATTTATCCCCAGTACCAAGTGTTGGAGAATACGCAGCGGCAACATTTGATGCTATTGAGTATATTTGTGATATCCATAATCAGGTTAAATAGAAGTTCTAGGAGAGCTATAAGTCCCTTGTTGATCGGGGTCGTCGAGATGTCAACTTTGAAGTAGGTCAACAAGTCTGGGTCTACTTTCGACCTGAACGATGTCATGTCGGTACCTATAATAAGTTAAGTCCAAGGAAATAAGGTCTTTTCCACATCCTTTGTCGTCTATGAACAAATGCTTATCTGCTGAGCTTCTCGATGCTTGGTCAATTTCACCAATTTTCAATGTTCCTGATTTGTTTCTCTACCCTAGTGACAATGATTTGTTGGAGACAACTTCTCTCCAACCAGGAGAGAATGATGTAGAGCAGGACCAGACCCATCATGTACCCGGTTCTAGTTCCATGCCTCATGTCTCATCTTCGCGCTCCAGTGTTGATCATGAGACTTCAGCCGTGGAATCCCTTGCAGATTTGGAATACAGTCGAGATGAGGTGCCTCTGCGTAGATACTCGAGGCATACAAAGGGACAACCACGACGCTCATCTAGCCCTTCGTCATCTTAGACTACTTGAAATGTGATTTTGGATTATATATTGTTTTGGGATCTATTTTGTACTTATGTTCAGTTTGTATCTGTTTGGATCCATTCGGATTCAGGGTATATGTTCAGAACCTAACCCGTTACTTTCTTTGGTCTATATATATGGGTGACGACTTATTTTGTAGACAGTTGAAGAAGTTAAAAGAAAATTTTATTGTTTCTTTAATGCTTTGTCTTTTTCTTTTGCTTTTTTTGTCGTATCGCATCTTTTCATCTACTTTGAAGGTTCGGATTGCCGTTTCTGCAAGCGGAACTTGCATCAATACATAATCCACGACATAACTATGCCGTTATCTTCCACCCACGTAGCATACTTGATTGCCTTCTTCTCGGATTCAGGTTCAAGCAGGATGTGCTTTCATTGATGCGCAGAAACTGACATCATAAATGTCTTAGATCAGTTCATAGTTATTACCATCTAACTTCATCGAAGAGCCACAAGAAAAATGCTTTAATGGACGCCTTATAATCTGCAGTAACCTCAGTGTTTTGATCGGCTTTAGACTCCCCCACAGTGTTCACACATTAGCAGTTTAATAGAGACTGAATATTGTACAGAAGTGGAGGAACAACAATAATTATGATCAGATGGCACTTAATAATCTATGGCAAAAATAGGAAATCAGTGCCACATATGAACCACACAACTTAGAATATCAACATCTGAAAGCATACGTGAGGGAGAATGAAAAAAAAAAAATTATGGTCTCAAATCTGCTCTGATTTCTGCCACCTTTTTATATCTCCTGAGCCAAACAATACAGTAAAAGACGATTCGATCAACACTGAGTTGTATGACACAAGTCAGACTTACTCTTCAAAACTCAAGCTCGATACTCTATATCAGCAAAATGAGCAGAAAAAATAATTCACGACTATGCATGATGGGACAACTTACAACTCAAATCTGTCTTAATATGACAGAAACAAGAATATCACGAGAGACAAAAACTTAATCTCTTAATATCCAAGATTACTCGGGCAGAAAGTAACCCACAGCATCAAATGATGCAACAACTAGGGCACAGATCAGACCAGAAAACCCGAGTGCTCAAATCACCACATAAATATCAAAATTATCCACATTTAGATCTTATTCACAAGCTGCGGACTGATCACCATGAAACACAATCTTCTTCACGTCAACTTCGTCGGCGTCGCCAATATCACCTACACATGTATTTTGCTTCATGACAGACTAGAGATGTCTTCAAACCTACAACGATCAGCGGGACCAGATTGCCTTGTTTTCAACATCAATGTCAACAGCCACTGTGATTATGATTGCTTAGGTTTCTTTACATGAGCAATCAGGTCTCTGATCACGTGATTCAAACCTTAGACACCTTCAGATATACAGAATAGAGGATAATGGTGAAGAAGAAAGAAGGAAGGGAGAAGAGAACAAGGAAGAAGGACAAAGTATAGTTGCAGACCCTCCTAGGAAGCAGTGGCTCTGATATCATGTTGTAGTCAACAGGTTGAGAGAGAGAAAAATCGTGTCATTAGGATAACCGTAATCTCTTAAAATAGAGATTAGGGGAATGGTGGAAGAATTACATAGAAGTCCATATAATAACACGAAAACTACTCATCCATACTTTCTAAAATTCTAATAACCATCTTACTGAAATCTCATTATTTTCTCAACAACAATGACCAAAATGGTGATTTGCCAATAGATCTAGGTGCCTATCTGACGGCCATAGACTCTAAAGATACCCTTTGAGGGGTAAATGAGGAAAAAAGGAAGAGCATGGTGGAGGCTCAGAAAATATCATTAAGTATTCATGTAGCTTTTGTAAGTGAAGTTAGATCACTATTGATTAATTATACATCTTTAATGATAGGAGCTAAGCTTTCTCAGAGCTAACTTTTATTATTGTGATTTACTACAATATTTTGCTCATGGAAGTTGGTTCTCTGCAATATAGTTTGCTTAAACTGTTGATTCTATGTATTATATGTGTTTTAAAGGTTAAGTAACTTCTGTCTGAAATGTTTAACTTAATTTTCCTTTTAATTATGTAAACGGTCTTATCAGTGATAAGTTATTAAGCTCGAGTAATTGGTTGTAATTCCTGTATTCAAATATCTTCAGATTTGGACCTTGATAAATGATTAGGTTTTCCTTATCGCTAGACTTTCAACCACCAGTTGCGGTACAAGCTAAGTTCTTATGTCTTAGCTATATAGATCTTTTACTGACTACTCCTTGTGTGCAAAATGCTATTTTAGATTTGGCTTTAACTGATTTTAGTATTAATATGTTTTTTGTCCTACTTAACTTTTGAATAATGTTTTTTTATTAGAGTATAGAACAAAAATTGTAAACTGTTTTTTGAAAACCAATTTCTGTTGAATTCTTCTGAAGAGAGAATATGTTTTGCAATGAAATATTATGCTTATTAATACAACCTTTCCAGAATATGTCAGTTCCTAATATTATACCAGCAAACTGTTGGCTCATTGGAAATCCCCCCAAAATTAAATATTTGCCATTGTCTCCAGGAAAAAGATTGTAAAGAGAAATGTTTTGAGAACCAATTGCATGATATCTTGATGAAATGTTATGACAGAAGCCAAGAGTCCTCACCTCCAGATGACTTATTTGAATAAGGTAGCAATACATGCTCTGGAGTGTCTGTTTGTCACTTCTGAATTAAGTTATGTTGGGTTTATAATATGAGGGTGAAATAAAATAAATGAATGGCATTACTGGTACATTTAGACATGAAAATTGAACTATCTTAAGGCATGGAACATATGGTAAGATGCTAAATTTGGCTGCTAGATGTATGCAAGGGTTTTCCATAAAGTATCATTTTCATGGTTCATGCGGGCAGAGTTCTGAAGCTCTCCCTTCTCTCCTTAGCATGCACACACATATGTAAGGACATTTGAGAGAGTTCAAATTTAAGCTGCATCTTCTTAATCAGACCAACAGATGTACGTAGCATATTTGCTTTGTTTGGGGATACCTTAACTAGTTTTTTATGTTAACAATGAGCTTTTTTCTTAACACGAACTTGAGAAGTTATCAACTGTTAGTGATTTAAGATATTAAATTCCTACAGAAATATCAGTCACATGATTGAAAAGAAGGTCTTCTGAAGAGTAAATAACTTGGCATGTTATTGGTTCTGATCAAGAAGACAACGCACACAACTATGGTTTTTAAAGTGCCATTGTCTCCAGGAAGAATATGTGGAGGTTCTGCCCAAAACCATTATTCCAAGTGTGGGAAAATGTCTGAAATATGAGAGCACAATCTGGTTGACACACATCCCACAGGAATAGGTAGTTGAATGAAATAGAAATGCACAGAATACAAATCTGGAAAACTTTCATAACCCTAACAGGACGCTATGTGTTGAATTGAATAAAAAAATCATATCCCAACATGATCTGCATCAGGCCCTATGTACATGCTAGATCTAAATTGTTTATAAGCTGTGCTCGCATATGCACACACCCTTGTACATCATTTTACTAGTGTTCTTGCTCAACTAGGTTACTATTACTTGCTGTTTATAAGTTTCAAACAATTTTAACCCTAACTTTTGAAATCAGATATTTTGAAAGGCAATTTGAATTAGCTGCAGCTTTGAAGCTTCCAATGTTTCTTCATATGCGTGCTGCTGCTGAAGATTTTTGTGACATTTTGTCAAGGAATAAACATTTGTAAGTTTCCTGTGGTTCATGTGTTTATCTAGAACTAATAGTTGTAAGTTGTAACTACATTTGTCAGATAGCACCTTGACATTTGTTCTCCTTGCTTGCAGCCATGGGCAGGGTACTGACTTGTTATCATTTTCCATTGCGTAGGTTTACAACAGGTGTTGCACATTCATTTACTGGTAGTGCAAAAGATTGTGATCTGCTTCTAAAGTTCACTGGTTTGTACATAGGTATTTATTTTATTGGGATGCTTCTCTTATTGGCTTTTGTACATGTATTGAGTGTCTTTACTAGGGGTAACTGTAACTCTGGGAATGCTCTCGTTTCAAATTTTCCTTGCAGCCTCATTTTGAGGAGACTAGGTGACCTTTTCTTTAGCAAGCTCAATTAGCCTATTAGTTTTCTAGAAATTTGCTATTCCATAATTTTTTTTTTTTTTTTCTGTCATGGACTTCAATCTTATCTGATTCTATGAGGCATCACTAGCAATGCCAATGAGTAATTAGGTGCTACTTTTTAGCGTATGGGGATCGGGTCTGTTCAGACCCGATCCATTCTCTTTATATCCACATGCCTAAGGATACTAGGCGGTGGCTCTCTTGTAATATTTTATATTTTTCTGTACAAATCTGTTGTAACCTAATTAGGGTTATTGATTAATTAAAAGATTAAGGAACGTAGGGTTGTGTTAAGCCGGCTGCTCCCTTTCCTCCATCGCCTTCTTTCATCCTCTCTTTTCAATATATCTGATTTGCAAACGGAGAGATGAGTTCTTTGTGAAGATTCTCACATGGTATCAGAGTCAGGTTGTTCGTCCTCCGGTAAGTGATTTCAGTTTGATTTGATTAGCCCTAATCTGCCCTAAATTCTCTCTTTTCTGGCGTGGTTATCCCTCTTTTCAGTTTCTGCCCTAAATCTTGTGTGATTTGCCCTAATCGATTTGCCCTAATTGTTTTGCCCTAATTTCTCATCGTTTTGCCCTAATTTCTGTCGCTTGTGGTCTGCCCTAATCATCTTTATTCAATTATGGATCAGCCGAACCCCTCTCTTCTATCTTCCAGCTTTATCTCCCAACTTATTTCTCAAAAGCTGAATCATAGTAACTATTTGACTTGGAAACGTCAAATTGTCCCTTTTATTAAAAGTCATACTCTATGGGCATATCAATGGGACCACTCCAGCACCTCCAATGTATATTGACCGTGAAGTGAAGAAGACCGTAGTGGGAGATCAAGCCGCTGGGGCTGTGGCTGTGAGTGAAATCAGATTTGAATATGAAACCCTTACTGAAAATAATCCTGAGTATGAAGTTTGGTTGGCTCACGACCAGTCTCTTGTTGCCTATATTACTTCTACTTTGTTAGAGGAAGTATTAGGAGGTATTGATGATGATTGACAGCCCTAAAGTTGTGGTCTACCCTTGCCACAACGTATTCTCAGGTATCCGAAGCACGTTTTCTGCAGTTAAGAATGCAATTTCAGGACATCAAGCGTGGGACGCGTACAGTCTTGGAATATTTGAATGAAATTAAAAGTGTAAGTGATCAACTTGCTGCCATTGGACATCCCGTCAACGACAAGGACAAAGTGCAACAAGCCTTGAGTGGACTGGGAACAGATTTTGACATTTTTTGCACAGCCTTGGAAGTCCTGGAAGTCCTACCTGTTCTCCCATCTTTCGAAGATCTGAAGGCCAAGCTATTCCAACACGAAGCTAGTCGTGTTCAGCGACAGAATTTGATTCCTTCCAATAGTCACAATGTACTGATCACAGGGACACATGCACTGCAAGGGAATCACACTCGTACTTGGACTCCTCAGGCAGGAATGGGAAGAGGGATTCTCCCAACACCACCGGGCATGAATACTACTTCTGGCACATCTAGAAGGGTCCCGACTTGTTTTTATTGCAACAAGAGGGGGCATGTAAAGTCAGAATATTGGCATAATTCGCAGAACAAAAATAATCAAGTTAGACGTGAGAACAAGGCAGTAGCAGGGTCAGCTTCATCATCGTCTGGCTCAAATCAGACATCTAATGTTTCAGCAGACATGCAACAACTCCTCATGACAGCCCTGTCTAAGCTTCATTTGAAACAAAACGAGCAAGGAGAATGGTATGTGGACTTTTGAGCAGCAGCTCATGTTACTGGTGACGTAGGTAATCTCTCTCGTGCTCTCCCTTACTTAGATAAAGGCTCAGTTGTCACGGGAGATGGTTCCCATCACACAATATCGCACATTGGAAATGTACAAATTTCTATGGGCTCTTCTTCCATTCCATTAAAGAATGTTCTTGTTGTTCCAAGTGCCAAGAAAAATATTATCTCAGTGTCCAAGCTTATTGATGATACTCACTCCTCTGTTGAATTCACACCCTCTTCTGTTTATGTCAAGGATGCTCGAACCAAGAAGACATTCGCTGAGAGCACTCGCAAAGGAGATATGTATGTCCTTGAAGAAGCTCCACAGATGTCAAAACCTCACCCTTCCGATTCATGTTTTCCAAGTCATAGTGAAGTCAATGTCGCAGAGTATAATAAGTCATCCATTTGGCATGGTCGGTTAACTCATTGTAGTCAATCTTTTGTTCGAAGTCTTGTTGCAAACGGGCTCTTAGATAAGTCCAGTCTGAGTTCAGTCAGTGAGTCCAGCATGTGCTCGAGTTGTCATATACTCATATTTGTAAGAGTCATGCCCTTCCCTTTCGATTAATAAATAAAAGAGCTTCAAAGGCTTTTGACACCATATATTCCAATGTTTGGGGGCCTGCTCCAGTTCCTTCTTCTTCTGGGAGTAGATACTATGTCATTTTTGTTGATTCATATTTCCGATATACTTGGATCCATTTCATGTTGTTTAATGTATTGCCTAACCATCTACACTGAATGGTTCATGGAAAGGGTATTTGTTTCTATCTTTGAAGGCTTTGCTTAGAGATAGTTGTTTCTGTGCTGTCTTGATGTTTTTTATGTTTCCCAAAAATATTTCTGTCCTTTGTCTAATAACAGGTATAAATGGATGTTCTCTGAAGACACCAGAGAATCTCAGTGTTGTTGGTGCTATTCCAATTGAACGTTTGATGATTGAAACTGATTCCCCATATTGTGAGATAAAGAGCACTCATGCTGGAAATAGGTTTGTCACTTCTGCATGGCCATCCAAGAAAAAGGAAAAATATGACCCTGACTTCATGGTTAAAGGTCGGAATGAACCATGTACTGTGAGGTACCTCTCTCTCTCTCTCTCTCTCTCTCTCTCTCTTTACATATATATATATATATATATACACACACACACACATACACACACATGTGTGTGTGTGTGCATGTATGTATTGCATACATAGAGATAAGTACTGCATCAAAATCACAGAGAATCATTATCTGATTGAATAAAGAAATCAGATATCGTTATGGCTTAATGCACTTCTCCTTAATCTTTATGTGATTTGGTTTTGGAAGGTGACTAGGGAATGCATGCTCGGGAGAAAACATTTCTTATCCCTTTGTGTTGTTCTAGGCTATTGGTTTAACCATCGAAAGTTACACCCTGGCTTATCCTTCATGTTGTCATTATAAAAGAGGGAGACATCCTTTATGGAATTGATTAGAGAACTTAGGTTCTTATCAAACTAACTGCACAATGTTATATTCTTTGCCATTTTTGGTGGTACTGCAAACATATGAGTAGCATTTTTTTTTCAGGCAAGTCCTTGAGGTGTTGGCAGCTTGTAAATGCACTGAGGACATCCATGGTCTGGCTAGGACTATATTCCAGAACACTTGCAGGTAAATTTGTTTGTACCTATTTCATATGTTCCAGAACACTTGCAGGTAAATATGTTTGTACGTATTTCATGTGTGCAGGTATGTGTGTATGAGTGTGCTTCTCTCTCTCTCTCTCTCTCTCTCTCTCTCTCGCGCGCTCGCTTTATAAATAAATAAATATATATGTATATATGTATGAAGCTCAAATTTGTCAGATGATGGATATTGCCGCATAGCTAAATAAATAAATAAATATACATACATATATATATTCATTATAAGTATTTATGTTATAGTATGATATGTGCACTCAATATTACATGTGCATTATACAATTATATTCATTATAACTTATAAGTATGTACTATTATTATTATTCAAGCCAGGCATTACACAGAACATAGTGTAATTATATTTAAAGGTTAATATAATAAAAAAGAAATGATTATATAAAGTGTAGTGTACACTTTCCTATTGAATATCGGTAGAATTATACTATATCCAATATAGTATACTTATTTGAAAAACTTAGTTTGTTATGAGTGCATTACATACAATTATTAAATTGTATTTCATGTAGTATAAATTTTATATTATATACTACATGTATTATTCTATATACAATTTAGTATACTTACTATGTCACATGGGTCTTTGCTCCACCCATGTTGATGCTGGTGCTAGTGCTGATGTTTCTCCGACATAGCACATCCAGTGTAGTAAGCTGAACCAGCCAAAACTGACCATTCTAACTGTGCACCTGACTAGACTAGCCTTACAAAAAGTATATAAACTTGTTTCTCATTTTCCTGTTTCATCTCTTTTATTATTATGTCGTTTTCTTTCGATTTCCCTGTGTTGTTGCATGTTTGCCAGTGATTTTCGGATTTCCATGATTCTCTTTGTTGTTGACTGGGACCCCTTGCATATAGATGAGCCCCCGTCTTTTATTTTGGTTCATCTTGATTTATATGTGAGCGTGTGCGTGTGTGTGTGCTACACCCACACCTAATCTTTTTTTAAAATTTGTTGTATGATGTATCTCGCACCCTGCATCCATGTGACATAGTATACTTACACTCAAAAGGTTATTATTCTACAATATATGTGCATATTTCCAAGACAATGACATATCCAGTTGATATAACATTCAAACTTCTATGGACATGCACCACACACAAATGGCAGATGGACACAATTAGGATCATATGCATATATTAGCCAACTCCTCCTTCTTTATGAGGTCTCTCTGGTTTGAATGGGCTTTTTAGTTTCTTACTAAAATTTTGTCAATCTACTCAAATCTCACGTCTGGGTTGTGCTTTTTCCTTCATAAGCACACATCCCTTTCCACAATGGATATGAGTTTTTTCAAATGGTTTATTTTCATTATGTTGCTTCTCATTTGACAGACTAGGCCATGTTCCTTGAAATTCCTTATTGTCTTGCTCACTTATCTGGACAACCCATCTGATTGTCGACGCCACTGTTGCCTCTATAGCTGTCTTTTCACTAGCATGAGCTTACATCAATGTCATTTTTGTAACATTTATCTAGTTGTTTTAAACATAAAATACGAACACTAATATGCTATTGAAGCATGTACATTTTATGTTTTCAGGAATGGCAATGATTTATGCTATGTGCAACCCAAAAGCAATGTTGAAAGCATATAAATTTACTCAAACAAGCTATTATGAAAATGCGGACAATTTACTTTTGAACAGCGATCTATTGGTAAAACAATTTACTGTTGGTCATGGATTTACTAATGCAACCATAAAACTGACTAACAACAATGCTTCATTTATTAGGACTATGATGTCTGCCACTTGATGATTTAGTCATGTGATGATTTAATGATCGTGATTTACTTGGATAAAAGATCAACTAAAGACAATGATTTACCTGTAAAGAAATGATATTTTCTGCACAATCATTTATTTAGCAAATATGACAAACGATAGCCTGTAAAAACACACACATCTGTGGCAAAGCGATTTATCTGGACAATAGCTTATCGATAATGCCATCTACTTTTCACAAAAAATTGACTAAACACTGATTTACCTCTAAGGACAGTGATGTTTTGTGGACAATGTTTTCCTGACATAGTGATGTAATAGTGATACAAAATGGGTTGAGAATAACAATTATTTACCTCGAAGGACATTTTACTTAGCAACCCTCATACGACCATTTACACATTCATACAACAATTTATTTGAAGTGACAAATTATTACAGTGATTTACCATACATGGCCAGCCTGCACGGCCATGATTTACATGCACAATCATACACTGGTTTACTTGAACTCATATATACCACACAATGATCTACCTATGCCTGCTAGACGGTGGATTACTGTTACAAACTTACAACCATATGCTCATAAAGTGGCTTACCAATCTTTTTTTTCTTTTCTCTTGCCTGATCCTCCCTATCGCTTTTGCAGGGTTTTCTTCCCTCAGGATCTTGATGCAGCTGCAGATGGTGTAAATGGTGACGGATGCTAGTAGATTATCTTGTTTATCGGTGAAATGTTTGTGTCCTAAGAGTCAAACTATGCATAACAGATGCATTTTTAAGTGTTTGAGACTAGAAGCTTAATTGCCTGTTGTTAATTCCTTGTTATATAAATAGTCTTACCTCTCTTGCCTGATCCTTTCTTTTACTGATTACTTATTAGTTTCTTACTCCCAAAGATTAAAAAGCTAAGTATTTGCTCATTTAGGTTTCACATGCACTTTTGGAGCATAAGTACCTAACAGTAAGTGAATTTGGGATTAATTATTGTAGAAGACTATTGCTGTCAGTGTTGGGAGATTAAATTGTTGATAGGTAATGGCATGATGTCTGGAAACTGGAATGGGGTAGGACAATTTTTTGGGAGGGGATGAATTAGAAAGAAGATTAAATTTTGCAGTCATCTTTGTTGACAAAATCACATGCGAGAAAAATTCATTTTTAGTAGTCCTTATAAACCATAATGTTTGATTTTGGGAAAATCCCATGGCAGAAGCACGACGATGAAAACAAGGGAAAATATCTGGAAAATAAGGCATCAGATTGTCTCTATTCAGTTTAACGTGTTGTTGTTGATCATGTTTCATATTGTTTTTATTCTGGGCCTGCTGGCTTGTTACATTGACTAATTCTTATGGCATCATGAGAGCTTGTGGACAAGTTCATGGGTCGCGTGGTAATGTGGTAATTGTGAGGATATATGAGCTGGACTCTTGATAGATGGATATGGAAACTTCAAAATGCACAAATCCACTTGCTTTATGGATTGGAACATTATTAACTGATGCTATAAAAGTGGCCAAGAGTTTGATTATTCACTGTGATAACATAGTAAATGTAAGTTGGGCTCAGGCAAGGACATTGAAACGTAAGGTATTAGAGAAAAATTGTCGATGGATTTGTCTTTTATTCGAGATCTTCTTTTGAGGAATACATGCTGAGTGTGGAGGATGAACGTTTGTGTTATGAGGCGCATTCTTGCATGCATACATCTTCGTGCTTTGAACCCTTGCAGCAGCTCTTTTTAGTTCGATAACTAAGTTGATTTTGCTAGACCTAGGAACCTTGAGCATGGAAATATTGCCAGTCTACTGAAAAGATGTGCTTGTGCACTTTGTGAGCTTGCACACAAGTTTTTTATGGTGTTGCATTAGCTGCAACTAAGTCTTTGTAGAACCTGCTTTGCCGTGAGAGGGGAAAGATTTGCAGGAGCAATGTATTTTTGGCCGGCGTGTTATTTAACACGTTCGACATCAAATAGCATCTCTATATTGCACTAGAATAAATCTCGAAATGATGTTCATGGATGGTATTGCTAGCAAGGCCGGTTTTGTTGCTGGCTGCTCGGTATGAATCTGGCTGATCACTGTCTAAGGTTCGTCAGCTTTCTGTGTGAGTCATGATGCTGCGAAGATCATTGCTGATTAGCTTGATACTGATCCCTACTCCATTTTCTTTGTACAGTTCTCCTCTTGACCACTCTCTGTCCTACAGAGAAAAGAACTGAAAATTATGGATGTGAACAGTTCAAACTTGGGTAAGATCTAACCTTTACTGAATTTTACTTAAACCGCATTCTATATAATTGGCCTATTACTACAGTTCAGGCTTAGAAATGGACGTTGTCTCTTTGACAATGAATCCATCTTTGACTAGCATAAGATAAAAGATCTGATGTCTATATATATTTTTTTCAGATTCGAGTCAACTATTGTAGTCAAATTCGAATTTGATTGTGGAACCACGCCCTATATCTAAATAGTTTACGGATTTGGTTCATTTACTCGACCCATCTAAACGGTTTTGAAATTGAACGTACCGTGCATGACACAAAAACCAAAAGATCACCTTGAGGGTTTTACATTGTGCAATTAGGGGCCATTTAGTAAATGAAACACTTTGTGATTGTTTTATAAATCTCCCTAAAGATTGAGACAAATTCATGAACACCTAATGCTAGTGTTCTATAAATATAACTCATTCTTCTTTTGGGTATGAATGAATCTGCCCCAGGGCATAAAACAGTATATGGAGAGAAAAGAGCAGAAACTAGCAAATATACTCAACAGCACACTCCATCATTCCCCTCCTTCCCCCAACCACAAAAAAAAAAGTCAGCATTGTGCTTCTTTCCGTCCAACCTTCGGTTTACGAGACAATGAAATTTTGTTCGCTGTTTGTTTCCAATGATTACGAACAAATGACCATTTGGACATTGACTTCTAAAATGTAATTACCTGAATCAAGTTGACATCATAAATATGTTCATATAACATCTTACTATTTTCTGATGTTTAATTAGGTCGGCCAACTTTGATTATGTTCCTTAAAAGCTGACTTCATGAATAAACTTGAAAGTTTCGAATTATAAGTTCCAAAAAAGAATACAGTGCACAATCACATTTTATCACTTTCAAATATTGAGGAATCAAAATACGTTATCGCCTTTGTAAGTTCTCTTGAAATTTTGCAGCGAAAAGTTCTGAAATTCAATTCATATATCGGTCTTAACTTTTACATACTCATAAATTTACACTTTCCTGATTCATTAGTAAAATCAGATTTCAAAAGCTCACCTAAAACCAGTATATTGTGCCAAATTTACTAACCATTATATGCATGTATATATAGAGAGGATTGAATTGATTGTTTCATGAATTTCAGAAAATAAACGTACAACTAAAAGAACATTATACATATGTATATACATATATAATTATATAATTGATGGTAACCGGTTATATTTACATATAAAGACAAAGGCTTACAAGGTTTAACGCGCGTTACACACGGCGAAAGAGAGAGAGAGAAGGGGAGAGGGGAACGGTCTTGGGAGCCGAGAGAGCGGGAGAGAGAGAGTGTATGTGAATTTTCAGTCTTTTGACCATGAAAAGGGCAAAATTGGGCATTCGTGTACTAGTTGAGCCTCTGAGCCCCTTTCCGAATAGAACCAAGCGCACCAGTTGCCGAGGCCCGTGTCCCTTCGTGCCTCTTCCTCGCCTTCTCTCCTCCATGCTCTCTGTCTTGCTCCCTTTTCCCACTCGCTTCTGCTCTCTGTTGCTAACGACCACCTTCCTCCATCAGCTTCTAACCAAATCTACTCCTCTTCCGACGTCGCTTATGTCTCTCATTTTTTTTTCCTAAAATAGGAACCCTAGCAACAGAATGGAGGAATCCTTGTCGTTGTCGTAGCTATCACACACACTCAGAAAGGCAGGGGAGGGACGTTGCGTCTCTGTCTTCGCCATTCCCGTACCTCCACTTCAGTCTCAAACTTCTTGCACATAGGCGGGGAGGGAATAGGTGGTGAAGGGTGAGGTGGGGTTAGGGGTATGGAAGGAGGAGGGTCAGGCCATTACAACCCTCGCACCGTTGAGGAGGTCTTTAAGGATTTCAGGGGTCGACGTGCTGGAATGATTAAGGCTCTTACAACTGGTACATCTGCCTTCTGTCTCTCTCTCTCTCTCTCTCTCTCTGGTTCTCTCTCGTGGTTGCTCACAACGCTTTATCGTTCTTTTGCAGAGGTCGACAAGTTTTACCAGCAGTGTGATCCAGGTGAACCTTTCTTCTTTTACCCATGGTTCCACTGACCATTGGTTGCCTTCTTCGTACTTCCAATCTAATTCTCCCAGCTGAAATCTTGCTTGGTCATGTTTCTTCGTCGGCCTAGAATACTCCGATCTAAAACTTGCGTTGTGTCTGCGTGGTTGCTAATGCATTTTCTGGTTTTCCTGCAGAGAAAGAGAACCTGTGCCTCTATGGATTTCCAAATGAGTCTTGGGAAGTTAATCTCCCCGCTGAGGAGGTTCCTCCAGAACTTCCTGAACCAGCTTTAGGGATCAACTTTGCCAGGGATGGTATGCAAGAGAAAGATTGGTTGTCTCTCGTTGCCGTTCACAGCGATGCTTGGCTACTTGCCGTTGCTTTCTACTTTGGCGCACGCTTCGGATTTGATAAAAACGACAGGTAAACTTTCCTCAGGTCATGTCTGCATCGGTATGATGTGCCCCTGTCGCTACGATGATTGTTCCTTCCCTAGCTCATATTTGTGTTTTTGCATTCCTTCTGTAGTGTATCTTCACGGTTACCGTAACCACATAAAATAGGAATTACGGCTTCTAGGAAGCAAGAAGAGAAACCCATTAGTAGTCCCGATTCCAAGCATGGAAATTTTGGTTCCGCTATCATTTAACTACAAATTGGTGGTCAATTTCATTTCTGATATTGTACTGTTCATTTGTTAAGGGTTCTCACTTTTTTTGTCAATTTCTTATTTTATGAGGTATTGTACAGTTTTACTGATATCACACATTACTTCATCGCATGTTTCTCTGTGCTGCTTCCCACTTGTTGACTTCCAGTTCACTACAAAATAATAGTAACCCATGCTAACAAGAGAAGAAAAGGAAACTTTTTAATTTTTTATTATTGTTCCTTCAGATGAGGTGCATTAAATTAAAAGCAGTTTTGCTCTTCCTACCTTCTTTGTTATTCAAAAGGTGGCACTATGTCATTGTTCCCAAACTTATTTACTTATTGTTTATTTCATCCTTCTTTCGTAGTTGTTTTTTTGACATGGATTGTGATAATAGCTGCCTTTGCAGTTCTAAGGCGATAACTTTTGTCGAGATAGAATTGTACTCAACTTGTTTTGTCATTTGCTGTGTTAGACTTTTACATTCAAACTAATGGTATTTGTCTACAGTGATCTCTTCTGTTTTAAAATTTAAAATGTATTGTATGTTTTTAACACCTTGTTCACTTTAATGTAAATGAGGGTATTCTGGAGTCTAGAAGTCCAGACCTTACTTTCCTTGAAAAATGCTGATTATCAGCTTGGTGAGCTTTTTCCGTGATTGTATTTCCAGAAAATGAAGGGTCGTTTGGGGGAAACATAAAAAAACTTGGTTTTGTAACAGGCATTAAGCACTTCTTGATAAAACATTTGCAGTGATAAAACATTTGCAGTTTTTAGGTTTGATTTCTTTATTGGATCTTATGAATGCATATGAAATGGTTTGGAGCTTCACTAGGTTTGTTTGGAGATGACAGCATGATTCAGCTGATTTTTTGTTACTTTTGTTATTTCATCTTGGTTTTCATAATAGCCGAAAGTACAGGGTCTGTCGAGATGATTCATAGTTAATTGGTGGACTTGTGTACAAATTAAATTGAGTATAAAGGACCAATATTCACATTTCACAACTACAATAAATCAAAATAGTAACAATGAAACAACAAACAAGTGAGGTAAGAAAAAACATGCCGTGACTTGAGTAACCTCAAGGTGAAGAGGTCACAAGTTCGTCTGCTATGCATAGCTTGGCAGAACTGAAGTATGTGTCTGCCTACCCTATCTCTCAATCTGGAAAAAGAAAAGGATAAGGGTACCTACTTGAACTTGGGGATGTGAAGTGCGTGGCATCTTCAATGCTTCCATTGCTGTTATTTCATAATGGACATGTCTTGTGCACCCTAGTTAATGTATCTATGGTTTGTGTGTTTTCACTAAAAGAAAGCATCACACCCTAAAATTTGTCTTATTTTTGGAATCATTTCATTGGTGCTGTTCTTTCTACAATATATTTGTATGTGTTGCATTTTTTGTTCTTACTTATTAATTATTTACGTACTTGCACTTGTAGTCTCGTCTTCCTATATGCAGACACAGTCCCTTGTGCAATTATAAATTAGGTGTTTGATGCACTCTTGTGTATTTATGCTAGCCAGAAGTACTGTAGAAAACCCCATACATGATTAGTGGCCAATGACACTTTCATGGACACAAAAATTATGGTTGGTCTATTTTAGGGCAACTTTAGGAAATGTTATGGTTGAGGTAAAAGTGGCAGAAACTTTAGGATTGAAAATTAAGGTTGTAGGAAATTTGTTGTTGCTGCAGAATTAATGCTGTAATGGATGTGAAATGAGGAATTTATTATTGATTATGCAACAAGAAAGATAGTACAAATAGATGGAACTGGATGTTCTTGGTGATGTTAATGCTTGGAGATTTTGTTGGTGTTAGGGTTATGGAGATGTGCACCGTGGTGCTATTGGAGACGGATGGTGGCATAGGTGGTGATGGACTGAAAAAATGTTGTAAGGATTGTATAGAAACTATATTGGAGGAAGTAGTGACATGGATTAATCATGCCTGATACGTGAAAAAATTTAAAGAATGAAAATATTTGAAACAAATATAAAATCCATGCCTAAAAAGATCAATTCTTGAAAAATCTAAGAAGTTAGAACAAATGAATATGGAAAAGGAACTAAAATGACCCTTGGATTTTGGAAAAACCTACCTTAAGTAACTGGTTTCCTGAAATTGGAAAAACTAGGAAAATAGGCCTATGGAATGGGGGAAATAGTTTGATATGGTATAATTCAGTACCGTACAAAGTGGTATAGCATTTTATGGTTCAATAAACTATCTCATCTTTTTATGGAGGCTATATTGTAGCTCTTAACAACCTGGTGCTATGATACAGTACATTGAATCTTATAACACTATATATTTTGCATCATTGAATTGAAATACTGGTCTATGGGTTCATTGCTGAAAGGCTAACTCAATTCCCTTGTTGAGTAGGATCAATTCAAAACTTGTTTTAGAAATTCATATGGAAGGATTTCCTTTTAAGATATAATCCTTATTGTCTTTGGATGTTGATGAACTGTTTGTTTCATTCAGAATCCATGAGGCCTGTCTTTCTGATTTAGTGACCATCCTGTGTTGCCCAAAAGAAATAAAGAAGTTGGGTTCTAAGAATTGGAAAAATAGAAAGATACATATTTTTTTGTAGTTTCCTTTGTTTCTTGCAAAATTATAAAGCAAAAATAGTAAAACTAAAATATAAAAGAAACAGAAACTAAAAGCAAGCACATATTGAAATGTGTATTAAATGGTTTTTTGACTTTCTAAACTGTAATGACATTGTTGTGGCAGACATCATCACATTTATTTCTTGATTATGATACTCTCTCTGTATGTCATATAATTTTGTTGATAACATTTGTTTCTTTTCAGGGTATCAAATTATCAGCGATTACAAGTTTTGTTAAAATAACTGAATCATATGCTTAGTAGTGGATGTGTTCCTTTATACAAACAAATATTCAGAAATTTTTGTTATGTATGATTGTATTATCTACTGACAGTACTGGAATTTCAAGGTATTGTCTTGTGCAACTAGTCAATTTGCATAGAAGCATGTGATGGCACTATTTTAATAACTTGAGATCAATTAATTTTGTAGACCACAACATCGCATCTCAAGCATCATGTAAATTCTTCAGTTTCAAGTACAAAGTTCAAAATACTAGTCCTTTCCAATTTTATTGGATGTCTCCAAAGAGACGAAATACTAGTTCTTTTCTGGTGGGCAAAAGTTATTTAGTTTTCTTAGACATAACTTGTTGATACCAATGAGATATTGTAGCATATTAGTCATTTCAAGTCAAAGTTTTTGTTGATACACATGTATATTAAAATAAGATAAATGCACCAAGTTATTGGATTTTCAAGGGAATGAAGTCTAGGATGCAAGGAATTTGTAATGGAGTGTACAATGCATTACTGGTGCAATTGATATGGTTCTACATGCTATTCTACCTTATGGCTTAGAAGAGAGGGAACAGATTTGAAAACATATGTTCTCATCATTTCAGGACATATAGACTTTATTGTTTTCCTTGGCCTGTTTCAGTTTAAGATGCCTCCGTGAGGAGCTTGATGTTTGCTCCTTGCTTGTGAGTTGTGACTCACCAGGGTAGAATAGATCTGGAACTGATACCTTAATTTTCTTCTAAGCCAAGAACATTTCTTGCACTATCATATGAAAAACAGAAAAAGGAAAATCCAACAACCTCAGATCAGATGGTATGTGTGTTGTGAGTGGTTATACTCTTAGTTCTACCTAGGCCTACAAGTTCTTCGTGTTTTCTTTTTCTAAGTTTTGGAGAACAACTTTTTTGGGGCATGGCTGGCAAAAATGACTGATTCTGCCTTGATAAGGCTGAAAATAATTTGACCTTGGATGCATGGTTTTGATTTGAAAAAGTCATGCATCAAGATACGTTTTTCGTTTTCCAATTTTTTTGCAGAAGCTGGACTTTGGGAGATCACTTCCAAATTATTCTGGGGGCATCAAATTCTTGATCTTCTTTGACTATGAGGCCCTATACTGGCCCCTGGCCAAGTGAATGGAGCTCTTTTGGCATCCAATTAGCTGTTTTATGTACAATTGATGGTTGTTGTTGGGATTAAATTGAAAACATGGTATCTAGCAGAAGGGAATTAGAAGTATATGATGTGAAGGCTTTAACATTGCTTGTTAGTCTACATGGGAAAATGTGCGTTGATACTGTGGAAGGTGTACATGCTTAATTTGAAGGAACTAACTGACGGTGGTGGCGGAGGTTCGTTGCAAGAGATTTACAAGAATATGCTCTCATATAAAGAAGAAATACCCAATTGAGAGAGTGGGACCCACCCTTTCTTTATGCTTCAACCTGTTGGGTTTTATTTGTTCCTGACTCAGCCAGTCATAAATGACTTACTGGGACTTTTGTGAAACTTGTGTAAGATGACCCTTAAACAAGTTAACTTGTTCAAGCTGAGGTGAATCGGCCAAGTCACAAGTTGGTGACTGCTGTCCTTGTTTAACCATAGTTGAATATGAACAAAATGTCCATGTGTTTTTGTTAATTTTCTTTCTTTTTTTATGCTCTTTACTTTAGATGCGCACAGATTGAGGCTTTAGGAAGGAACATAAGTAAATATGAAAAAATTTGAGTCCTACAGTCTCATTAACAGTAAACTAGTAATATTGCAGCTGGTTGATTTACAAAATAGTTTCTGAGGACCTAGATGGTTGCTTTTTCTTGGAAGATGAGTAAAAAGAAGCCATTCTTTTTATTTCATGTTTCAGATTCTCAAATGCCAGGAAGATTCTTTAGCTGGGAAGTCCGGCTTCTACTCTTCTGCAATTGCAAAACCTCATTCTTGTCTGCATCATACATCTCATGCATGTTATGCATGCGATTGGATTTACTTGGAATTAATAAATTGGTTGCTGGTTGTTGCACGTAATATGGACCCAGCTACAACTCATGTTCAGTGATGCCAGCATAAATGTTATTTTATCATCATAGTGTGATATGTGTGGGAGAAAATGGAAGACCATTCTGGTCCATTTGTCTAGTACAATCATTTTGTTGGATTGTTTGGTGGTTGATGGTGCTTAGGCATTTTATAAGTTACATATCTGATGATGCCACGTGGGGTGCAGGAAAAGGCTGTTCAACATGATGAATGATCTCCCAACAATATTTGAGGTTGTGACAGGGGTTGCTAAGAAGCAAGCCAGAGAAAAGTCAACCATCACCACAAATAGCAGCAACAAGAGCAAGTCCAATGCAAAGATGGTGGGAGCTCTTCATATTCTTTCTTTTTTTATGGTTATTCGTTTTCTGGATGGTTAATTTTTTCTGTTGTACGTTCTTTCCCAGCCGTCTCGACAGCCAGAGTCTCAGCCAAAATCAACAAAGACGCCTCCACCCAAGGATGATGAGAGTGGTGATGAAGATGAGGACGAGCATGGTGATGCGTTGTGCGGGGCATGTGGGGAAAACTATGCATCTGATGAGTTCTGGATCTGTTGTGATGTATGCGAAAGATGGTTCCATGGGAAGTGTGTTAAGATCACCCCTGCAAGAGCGGAGCATATCAAGCAGTACAAGTGCCCAGCATGCAGCAACAAGCGAGCAAGAGTCTAGAAGGCATGATGGGATCGGATTGAGCATCAGAACCCTTTTGAAAGCACAGTTGCGTCAAACGCATTAAAGGATGTGGCTTCTAATGTGGGAATTTGTGGGACTTGCTTGGCTCACATTACTTTAGATTGATCTGTTCTTCATTGACTATATAGAACTAGGTTGCAGCTCTTTGTGATGGTTTCGTTCTCCCTTATTTGTGCTATGCAGCGGTAAAAGTTTGAGTTGAAACTTCTCTTTACAGGCCTTTTGCATTTTCACTTTATTATTATGGCCTATGTGGAGGTTTATACCATATTGATTGCATAAAGCATGGTAATCGTGTGGTAAGGTAATGCGATTGGCGACCTAATTTATCGCTTGGAGCTAAATTAAAAAACTGAAGGATGCCCTTGCTCTATACCTTTCTCGGTCTTTTGGCTAACATCAAGTGTAGTGTGTGTTGCCCTTGCTCTTTTCGTTTACATTTGTTCAAGATTGTGTTGAATTTCCATATGGCTTTCTGGCCATGTACTCAGACTGAGTGCAAGCCGTTCTGCGGGCAGTGTTGACTCGGAACTATCTGAGGGCCACCTCGGATATGATTGAGTTTGCAGGTTTAAGGCAACGAATCGTCGTTGACAAAAATGTTTTAATTCAGTTTTAACAATTTTCCTGTATAGCAATTGTATCACATAAAAAATCTCGCTTCCCTTCTTTCTGAAGCTTATATCGGTAGCCGTTAAGGACTGTAAGTCTTGCAGGAGGATCCCGGTGTGTGATTTTGAGACAGCTTTACTCCTTCGATGTGTGTGATTCTGAGATCTAGTTTACTGTCTGACCTAACTAAACGTGGAGGCAGAGTTCCACATCATCTTATGGACGGGTTTGAGTTGAACTAGCTTAAGGCTCTATATTTTCTTGTATTTGGATGTAGATTCTAGTCAGATTCTGGGTTTGGTTTTAATCTGGTCGAATTGTCTGATGGAACACTAGATAGAACTGTGTATGTGACAAAAACATTCTTATATCTTTTTTTTTTCTTGGTTTATCAACGCCAACTAATTGAACTAAAATTCGATCTACTAAATTTAACAAGAGTGAGAGACTACATGCTTTAAAGGGGGACAATTGGTTTCTGCCAAGTGGGACGGCATGGCATTTGGACATTATTCGTCTTTTGGGGTAATATTGGTGTAATTAAGGTACATGACGTGCATGACATATACTGGACACTTTCATGTGAACTGTTTACTGTTAGGAAAGGCCGGATGACTTCAACTCAAAAGCAGTTAATGCTTGTATTTTCTGATGATGGGAGTGAGCCTTGTCACCAAGCTGTATCAGGAGGACGCCATAAAGGCATAATCAACGGAGTGACGGGAATGAAACTTGATTCTCCATCTTCGATTCGACCTTCCTCAGATTGCCTTCCTATCTCTGCCTAACTGTGCTGGTAAATTTCATAAAAACACTTTGTTTCTCATTTTACTATTTTCCTACAACCTTTGGCATTCAAACGAGCAACTATCACAGGGATGTGGGTTGTTCTCTTATATGGCGAAGCGTACCAGCAGACCAAATGATGACCACCTGAGTTGATTCAGGCCGGGGTGCAAAACGAGTCGAAATAAAAACAATTGACTGATTTCGGTTAATATTAATTATTAAACAAAAGATCTGGACCATCCGACCAGCAAGAGTTGAGTACGACTCACGATATTGGCGTCCATGCTTTTGTAGCCGTGCCGCCGGAACGCCAGTCTCGCCGTTTTTCGGGTTGGCGCAACTGTATGGCGGTCCTGCGGATGAGTCTTGCTGGTGCATTGTCTGCGTTCGTCGCCGGGATGAACAACCGAACGCTACGTCTATCCCTGCTTCCACCCCTCCTCAGGCTGCCTTCTGGAGACACCAAAATCAAGGTCGCCTTCTTCACAGCATCAACGGCGGCAACACCACCACCAAGTGGAGGCTGTGAGGTTAGCAGCGACGGAGGATTTCTACGGCTGTCGGATGATCAGCTGATGGGTCAGTGTGAGATGGACACCTTCAAGGCATCTGGCCCCGGCGGCCAGCATCGCAACAAGAGGGAGAGTGCTGTCAGGCTCAAGCACATACCTACTGGTATCGTCGCCCAGGTATGCCTCTCTCTCTATCTCTCCACTTATTTATATTTCCCTTTTTCATCATCGTGGCGTCCCTAGTATTCCTCTGCTTTTCCTGGAGGACAACCTGGTTCTTTGACTTGTCTTCCTTCGTGTCCTTGCACTATTTTACGCCCGAGTCAGTGAATTGGGTCGGCAGGATGCAGTTTTGAGCCCGTGCGTGCCCTTTCTTATCATCAGATCACCTGCAATTGGGTCCTTGACAACGGAAGGCCCCCAACATGAAGCCGGAAAGGTTCCTTATGAGGGATTTGGACGAAGTACCAGATGCCAAGCTTGTCTACTTTGCAGAAAGTCATTGTTGGGTAGCTAATGTCTAGAGTTGTATGTATGGTATGTGCTCCCTCAGTGAGACCTAGCATCTAGGACTTGGTATATGAAAATTTGTCGGTTTAAGCAGCAGTAGGTGAGCGCGACGCACTTGTATGCGAATGGTTCTCATTTCTCATTACTAAAAAGTACCCTTCTGTGTATAAGAGTTGTTTGGTATCGGCTCCTATATCTCGTCCAAGGCAACTTGATCTTTTTCTGGTGGTATCAGTAAGTCTCTTTTTTTGTAGAATTACTAGTGAGTGTAATGTTTCATTACTGATCTTCACAAATTGCACTCTCTTATTACATCAAGAAGGGAGATAGGTTTTGTTTTGGTTGAGAAACACGAAACCCAGGAACTA
The DNA here is from genome assembly GCF_008831285.2 of Nymphaea colorata. Taxonomy (NCBI): domain Eukaryota; kingdom Viridiplantae; phylum Streptophyta; class Magnoliopsida; order Nymphaeales; family Nymphaeaceae; genus Nymphaea; species Nymphaea colorata. The sequence continues at coordinate 3,725,219 of NC_045138.2, read as the reverse complement.
TGATGGCAATAGATGTCGACCAACAAGTTTTCTCTTTGGGTTTTTTATTCTCATTAGTTTGTTGTATCTGGCCATAGCTTCTAGGTTAAAATTGATTTGTTTGCAGAAGCCCAGTAGTAGCTGTTTGGCTCATGTTGCTGCCTGATAATTACAACTAGGCAAATTGAAGACGCTTGACTTTTTTTTTTCTGGACTCAATATCTCATTTCACATATGTTTCTAGCTTATAGTTTGCGTGTTATTTTCATTTTCATTCGATCCAGCCATCTACCATTCTTTTGCTTATTCATCTTCTCATTCATTGTCGTCTGTCCATTCTTAGGCGGTCTTCTTACTTCTTAGATACCAATTGTTATTCTATCATTTTCATTGCAAAGGCTTGTCGCAGAGTTCACCTGGGCAGCTTATGTGCAGTGAGTTAAGTTTGCACGTAGTCTTGGTTAGAAGACATATTAAGCGTCTAATATAGTCTGGTTTTACTTTGTGGCATTATCATGTGACCAACTGGACTGTGATAAGATCTTCATTGCTTGAAATTTATGAGGCTGCTTATCTTTCTGTCATATTTCAATCATGTCTTTACAATTCTTCCTTTGTAAATGTCAGGCAGTAGAAGACCGTTCTCAACATAAGAATCGCGCTTCAGCATTAGCTCGTTTGCGGACTTTGCTGGCTCTTAAAGGTTCGTTTTCTTGTTTTCCTTGCAAAATAGTTTCAGTTGTCTGAGAACTAGTTTTCTGCACCCCCTATGGGTGATGGATTCACATATTATGCCTGCTCATGCGAGATCTCATCTTTTGCAAACTACAGTCTTCTTTTATATGTTATATAATATATATTTCAAAAGTCGTGAAAGTGTGTCTCGCATGACCCGGAAGGAAGTATTTATTTGCTGTGAATCATAAATTAGATACATGTACATTAGATGCTCGTGAGTTGTGCAGTTCCTTTCCTACTTCTGGGAGGGTGGCAGCCGATGTGCTTTCCATTTTCATACAAAACCTTGATTTTGTTTCAGTCCCCTTAGAAAGAGTATTCTGTTATACGAAAGGGAGCCTATTTCTTAGGTAAAGTGATTATGACAAATGGTAATTTTCTTATGATTCTTTACATCCTGCAGTTTGCATTTCAGTTGTATAAATCATTATCTGTGCATCTACCAAAAAGTAAGAATCATACATGCTAATTCTTATATGTTATTTCTAAAAGGAAATTTCTGTTTTAGGTTAATTGCCTCAGGGTTTTGTGAAATGTGAACATTTTTATGGCCTTGTATTAGTATATGACTATGGTCATAGGCTTTAGATCTCCCAATATTCATTAGGTTAACCAACTAAATGTGATGGTATGAACATCTTCAAGGATTTCATTAGCACTACTTTACCCCAATTTGATCCCTTTCGCTGATGCATGTTTCGGTGATTTATGTAATTTTGATGCACAAAATGGAGGGACAGTTTTCTAAAGCTTATCTTTGTCCGTGTATGCTTATTATTGTCAAGCTGATCAGTGTTGTTTTCATTGTTAAATGTTAAACAAATTGGAACACTTCCAGTCATGCATCTTTTCTTGCCGTATAGAATGAGTAATTAGAGAAATGATATATGTAAGTCTTTTTCCATTACCAATCCTAGATGCACAAAGTACTTGGGAAATTTAAGATGTCTCATAAAGGAATACTTTGAACTGGGAGATCTTGCATCTCCCAGCTATTGCCTTGACAACACTTTGATGGTGATGCACTTAGGATCCTTTCTTTCAACTTTTTTTTATGCATATGATGGTCTACAACTTGGCGTAGTAGTTCCCTGGAGGAGCTTTGTTTGCGGTTACCTTATACTGGTTTCAATTTTTATATATTTCGGTGTTTATATTGATAAATGCTTTCTTGTTTACAACTAGTCAGAAACCCAATAATGCTTGATGAATACTCACCTCCACTGGAGCTCATTCAAATTCTTCCTGCAAAATCGACAATAAGAGGATCAAGTGTTGGCCCGCAGATTGGACCTAATAATCCAAAATTCATCCTGGTACATACAAAAACAGTCTTCCAGCTTTTCCTTTTTTCTTGTTCATCAACTCCCTCAGATTCAGTAACACACTCATTGCCTACGTGGTAAAGGGAATGCAAGCTTTATTGGATCTACTGCATGCTGTTGATGGATCAATATCTAATGCAGCCAAAATGTTGGGGTATGTAAATTTAGTGTATGAATTGCACTTGAATGGGTGCACATAATGACGTTTCAGAAAACTTGGGGGTCGCTTGGAAAATGAAATGTCTACAGTGTGCTCTAGTGAGCAGTAATTTTCTCAGAACCATTCTTGTTTCTTGCTTTACCCCTTTTTCCTCCAAATTGCATGTGATTGGGTTCAGTTCTTCTTTTGTTGCTATTTGGAAATACAGCTTTGAGAAGGCGTTGTATATTGAGAAGCAGTACAACATCATATTGACTATGAGTCTCATTCCGAATGTGCAGTTTAAGTACTGGGGCTTTGTCAAGGTTAATACTGTCAGATGATTCACTCCGGCTAGCAGTCAATGAGATGAGAGCGTCCAAGGTAAAGGTCATGACTCATGATTCATAAATGTTTGATCATTATTAAAACTGGAGCAATGCTCTCCTGATTTTATGGCATAATTGAAATTTGAATCTATTCCAACAGGGACTAGACTTGCAGTTTTAGCTGCCTAAGTTTGTTCCTAGGTGTTTGACGTTTACAAGGAACTGCCTATTGGTTCCTTGTCAATTCCCTGAACCATTGGTGGATGAATTTAATATGCTCAGTTCAACTTCATATTTTCCGTTCTGGTTACACAAATCACTAGAAATTTTGTCAAGAGCTTGAATGCTTTTCCATTGCATTACAAACAATAAGACACATTACATTGATTTTTCTGGATCCATGTCTAATTCAAGTCCAAGTTATTGTATGGGGAAATGTCAACTTCGATTGTTAGTCAAAATCTCATTCTTGGCGAGGTTTTTCCCCAAAATATTTTTATTAAGATCTGGAAACTTCTGTTAGTTGAGAAACAAAGTCATAAGAGAACAACTTGAAGTAATGGATTCTTTCACCATTTTTTGCGACCATATAATGAAACAATTCTGAACAGTTCTTTCAAATAAAAGAAAATGTAGAGAGAAGATAGTTAAAATACATAAAAATTAAAAAGGATGAATCTTCTAAAAATATTGTGCTAATTTTATGTTATTATGATAATAAATTCCTTTGGGATATGTGATAGATGTCACTGTTTTGCTGCTGTTATCATTTGGATCTAAAGCGAGGATATTGTTGGGGTGTTTTCTTTTTTGGTGGGGAGGGGGATGCTGGTCGGTAGGTTTGCAATTCCTGTGTTGTTGTTCATGCGTAAACGCATTGCAGTGCTTTTGGCTTAAGTGTTGGCTGAGTGGAAGCCTTAGAAGTTAGAACTGTTTCTCTTTGATAAAAGAAATGACTGTAGCCACTTCGAACTTTGTGGGGATCTTGCCGTCTCAACTAGGAGTCCTGAGAAGTCAGTGAAATTGTGCAAATGTAAAATATGCTCAAGCATTAGCAAACTTTTGTTCCTTCTCGTTCTAGCAGCTGATCTCGCCTATTTCTCAGTTCAGGTGTCAAAGAGTTGGTCTCCTTCTTAGGGTTTTGGTTTTGATAGTACTTGAGATGCAGAAGATTGAATTGTCGTGTTTTACTGTACTAGCTAAAGGTGGAAGAACGAACTGCATTTTCTCCAAAGGTGACTAGGCATGATAAAGTTTTCTTCTTTTCTTTTCTTTTTCGGCTCTGTCAGGGTTTAAAGCCTCTAAAATGACACGTGGTAAAGGTGGATATATATTCTGGAGCAGTCGCCAAGGAAGATAATTTTTGTAATACTGTGTGCATACACTGGACTTCACCTTTGTTGCTCATTGAATTCTTGTAATTTCATAGCTTATCGTTCTATGTTATGAAGAAAGATCCTGTGCTCCATTCCCGACACTGGATTATGTGATGATCATCCTTCTCTTTTTTATATGCACGTACCCTGCAACAACAGGCTATAAGTCAATGCAAGAGACCTGCACCTCTCATTTATCTGGCTTCTTCTTTATCCAGAGGAGTATTGTCACATGGAAAGCATCAAAGCAGGCTGGTCTTTAGGGCTTCATTTTATTGTGAACCAAAGGCAACTTTCTCTGCCGCTTCTGCTGCGGTGGTCACAGACCCCCAGTCCAAATTATAGGATTGCAAACCTCTGTTTACCCGTCTTCGAGCTTCACTATTCGTTCTTGCTGAAGTAACCATGTAAACGTGCCATGGCGTATTCATTTCTTGCTGAAGTGATTAAAAATAACAAATGTGATTTTGAGTTTGCGGAGCTACTGCTCGATGGTTTTCTTTGTGATGCTGCGGATTGAACTTGGGCTTATCTAATCAAATTGAACTGGTGCTCAAATTACTAGTTCTTGTTGGATTCTGTATGAATATTGAACAAAAATACGGCTCATATTGTAAGGAATAGAAAAGGCTTCCTCATATTTCAAAATTGTGCGGCTCCCTCATATTTTGGTCCTTGAAGTAGCTTTTTTTGGATGGATGCCAAGGACTAAAACCAGACCACTTAATATGTCTCTCTTTTTGTGAACCAGCTCGTTGCATGCGACTTTAAAAGCAATTGAGTGTGAAGCATACACTAAGTCAGTCATTTTTATTCTTAATATTTTATTTTTCACCGTAAAAAAAAAATAGCTCTTTACAATACTAAAAGTTAGTTGAAAAAATAAACTTTTCGACAAAACTAATTTGAACCTAAGCGTTTTTTGTACAAAAATTGCACTCATTAATACATTCATGTTACGGTTACATTTACAACATATTAAGCATGCATTTTAAGTCATATACACATTTCTTTTCCAATTTGATGGTCATGGCTCGATGACCTCGAATTTCATTGTAAGATTGAAGCCATTCAACACCCACAAGCATAACAATGCATGTTAGCGACGTAGCCGATACAACACGTGAATCGAGTAAATATAGATATTATGTAACCTTGTCGTAAGATTAAATCAGCGGTGACAATGTAAATTGATTATTAGCCGTTCAATAAAGTTAATTCACGATATGCCACGCATTGTTAGGAGATTTTTTTTTTTAGTGTCAAAGTATAATGATTATTCATTCGTTTGAGTAAATAATGTTGCACTGGCATTACTCAGATCATAAATCAAATACATTAAATAGGTTCGTTTACATAGTTTCATTGCTTGCTTCGCTTGTGCCGTTCGTATTTGTTTGGTTCTCGTGCGCACGCACTCTCTCTGAGATCTTACAAGGATAACTTGGCATGCATCTATTCTGAGTTTGACTTGCGTGCACCAGCATACAGCAGAAGAAAAAAAAAAACGAACATTTTTTAGATTATTGAAAATTTGTCATTTTCATTATTTCCACTTTTTTGTATTTTATTATTTGTCTTTACAAAAAAAAAAATAAACATGATTATTTTTGCCATTAACAGTAGTCACGTACAAATCTTTTGTGCATCAATATGACACACATAACCACGTTGGATGTAGTCCAACCACTGGTTTCAAGGAAATATGTGATGTGTGCATAATAAGGAACCTGCCATACAAGTTTTAAAAGCTGCTGCAATGGCTATATATATATATATTGTTTGTTTGTTGTTTTTGTTATAGTCTATAAGCTAATTATTTCCACATTTCTCTTGAACTTTAAACTACCACCGTGTTTACTTACATGGCAAATTCAAATAATTTTTACACGAACTTACAAATTTTTGTTAAACAATACATTCATCTCTTCAGGCCAGTATAAAACAGCAGCCTAGTGGTATTTTGTTTGGAATGAAATGAAATTATCAACCAAATTAAATATTTTGGTTTGGTTGAAAATGTTAGGAAAAATCCAACTAGGTATTGAAAGATGTTTAATGCTCAAAAACCTCAAGCAACAATATTCATGTTTTAAATATCGTATAAATAATTACATATGGAAAAGAAAGAAGGAAACGAATTCAAGTTTCTAAATAATAATAAGAGATATCCCAACACTCGTTCACCCAAGAGCATAGCCAAAAAAAATTCAAGAGGACTGAACTAAAGTTTCTAAATTTTGACAATTGCAAAAAATATTATTTTTTAAAATTTTTATATAAGACAAGTAAAATTTTCTACATGTAAATTAAAACAAGATTGAAGTGGCATGCAGGCCCCCCTGGCTCTGCCCTTGAGTGAACCCAACTCACTTTCAAAACAAAATTGTAATTGCGGGATATCGCATGTTGAAAAGAGTTGTAGAAAATGACATGATATGGATTTATGGCCATCTATTTTCCTATAAAATGCTGAAAAATATGGAACACAATAACAATACGAACGAACATCCCCAATTAGTTGTAAAGAAAGACTCTTTAGATCCAATCTATGCAGGATAGATAAATTCAATGTGGTCCATTCAAAAATGGAGCTAGAAAATTCTATGCAAGAGGACAGCAGGGTGCAGGGAAATTCAATGTGGTCCATGTAGGATCGGAGCCAGAAAATTCTTCATCAAGGGTACTAAGTTATGAAATTTTTAATGGGCACTAATATATAGATAATTGTTGAAAAAATGTCATTTTCATTATTTTCACTTTTTTTTTTATTTTATCTTTGTCTTTACAAAAAAAAAAGAACAAACATGATTATTTTTGTCATTAACCGTACTCAGGTACAAATCTTTTGTGCATCAATATGACACACATAACCACGTTGGATGTAGTCTAACCATAGTTTCAAAAAAATATGTGATGTGTGCATAATACGGTACCTACCATACATATTTTAAAACCTGCTGCAATGGCTATATATATATATAGTTTATAAGCTAATTATTTTCACATTTCTCTTGAACTTTAAACTACCACCGTGTTTACTTACATGGCAAATTCAAATAATTTTTACACGAACTTACAAAATTTTGTTAAATAGTACATTCATCTCTTCAAGCCAGTATAAAGCAACAGCCTAATGGTATTTTGTTTGGAATGAGATGAAATTATCAACCAAATTAAATATTTTGGTTTGGTTGAAAATATTAGGAAAAATCCAACTAGGTATTAAGAGATGTTTAATTCTCAAAAAAACTCAAGCAACAATTTTCATGTTTTAAATACCGTATAAATAATTACATATGGAGAAGGAAGAAGGAAACAAATTAAAGTTTCTAAATAATAATAAGAGATATCTCAACACTCGTTCACCTAAGAGCATAGCCAAAAAAATTTCACGAGGACTGAATTAAAGTTTTTAAATTTTGACAATTGCAAAAAATATCATTTTTCAAAATTTTTATATATGACAAATAAATTTTTTTAAAATTTACATGTAAATTAAAATAATATTAAAGTAGGGCCAGGGCCCATGCTGGCCCCATTGGCTCTGCCGTTGAGTGCACTCAACTCACTTTAAAAAAAGATTGTAATTGCTCGATATCGCAGGTTGAAAAGAGTTGTAGAAAATGACATGATATGGATGGATGACCATCTATTTTCTCAGAAAATGCTGAAAAATGTTGAATACAATAACAATATGAACGAACATCCCCAGTTAGTTAGAAAGAAATACGCTTTAGATCTAATATATGCAAGAAGATTGAAAGGTAGTTAAATTCAATGTGGTGCATGTTCTATGCAAGCGGACAGCATAGTGCACTTAAATTCAATGTGGTGTATGTAGGAGCCAAGCCAGAAAATTCTTGATCAAGGGTACCAAGTTATAAAATTTTAAATTTTTAATGGACACTAATATATAAATAATTATTGAAAAAATGTCATTTTCATTATTTTCACTTTTTTGTATTTTATTCTTTGTCTTTACAAAAAAAAAATAAAGATGATTATTTTTGTCATTAACCGCACTCACGTACAAATCTTTTGTGCATCAATATGACATACATAACCACGTTGGATGTAGTCTAAACATGGTTTGAAAGAAATATGTGATGTGTGCATAATACGGTACCTTCCATACATGTTTTAAAACACCCTGCAATGGCTATATATATATATATATATATATATTATTTGTTGTGTTTGTTAGAGTCTATAAGCTAATTATTTTCACAGTTCTCTTGAACTTTAAACTACTACCGTGTTTACTTACATGGCAAATTCAAACAATTTTTACACGAACTTACAAAATTCTATTAAACAGTACATTCATCTCAGGCCAATATAAAACAGCAGCCTAATGGTATTTTGTTTGGAAAGAGATGAAATTATCAACCAAATTAAATATTTTGGTTTGGTTGAAAATGCTAGGAAAAATCCAACTAGGTATTAAAATTTATCAATTCTAAAATTTTAATTCATGTTTCATCGAACACATTATTTTTAATTATGAAATTAAGATGTTGGATTATCAAATAAGACTATAACTAAAGTTTTCATTTCAATTTGAATTTAAGTTTCTAAAATTTAAATTATAAAAATCGACATTAAAGATCCATCGACTGCCCCTGCTCCGCTTGTTCCACACAGAAAGGTGACAGAACAAAATTACCGTCAACCATAGTCACCCTAGCCGGCAGTAAGCCACAGCACCTACAACGTTTCCTACACCGGAAAGCCATATTCAGAGCACCCCCTCTCCCTCCCTCCCCTCTCGAGTCCCAAACTATCTCTTTCCTTGCCCCCGTGCTGTGACAGGGACGATGGCCGAAAACCAGACCGTCGACGACGACCCAGAGTTTGCAGCAGCGGATCACCCGCCCTCTTTCGACACGGAGGAGATGCCTCAAGGCTCCGAAGGAGGCCACTCCTCATCTGCAGATTCCGACTCCGATGACTCTGAAGACGAAGCACTAGACATCAGAACGCTTGAGCGGGCAGTTCAGGACAGTCCTAATGACTACGATGCGCAAGTTAAGGTGCGGTCCTCTTTCCCTGTCCCCGTGGCTTGCCGGTCTCTCTGCTGTCTGTTCCATCTCTGCTCTGAGAATGTCGTCGGTGTATAGCTTTCCGCCGCAGGAGCGTAGCAGAGGAATGCTGGATTTTTCCCTTTTTTTTTTCCGTTAGCTAGAAAAATGTCGAAACTTCATAATCATAAGATGAGGACGATCACTTCTATTGGTTGGTTGTTTTCCTTTCCGGCAGTATATAAAGTCCCTGAGGAAAGCAGGAGAAATCGAGAAGCTTCGAGCTGCCAGGGAATCGATGAGTGCGCTGTTCCCGTTAACTCCGACGATGTGGCAGGAATGGGCTAGCGATGAATCGTCCTTGAGTACGAGGTGGGTTCTTGATTCCATTGTCCTTCTTCCTTGTTTCAGCTTCTATTGCTAATGCTACGGTGTTGGACGATATCGTTTAGCATTTCGGTTTACACATTGACCTCGAGCTTTGAACTACCACATCGTCGTTTTGTAACAGACCAAGAAAGTTACTAGAGAATAACAAGATCAACAAGACGATCAAATCAAGTTACTAGCCCATGGTAATTTGTCGTACTCTCCTGCAAGATAGCCAGCACCATTTACGAATCATAGCCCTCTTTCTCAGAATTCCACATGCAGTGGCCTGACTGGTTGTTGCCTTACGATATGTTATTATCAACTGGTAACTGAAGGACCTAATCCCGTACTTCTCGCTGAGATGCAACTTTACCCTTCCAAACTTCTAGCTAGATATGCTACCAGGACAAGGCTTGTTAAGTGGATATTTTGAATTGCGTATCTTACTTTCAATCATTTCCATGTCGCACAATTGTGAAAGGCCTTACAGTTTACCTGCAATAGTAACTGTGTCGTCTATGTGTTCTATATTGTCTAAGCGTTGTGTAATATCTGGGATAGGGTTCAAAGGTCCGATCCTTTATTTTGCTCAAGGCTAAAATATGTCGGATTATCTTTTTCTTTTTGATGTTTCCACTGACTAACTAAACAATGAGCGGGCTGCAATTTAAATTACCGTGAATGAGATTGTCATTTATACCTAGACCGTATGCAAAATCCTTTTACTGGGTTAAGGGTTTTATTTTATTTAAGACTAATGATGTCAAAGAAACAGAGATGGAGTTGGCAGAAAACAACAGAATAAGATAATAAGCTTCAAAATGTCGTCGTCCAAAGAGAATGGTTATATAAATTATATATCTGGATCTGCTTATTCATACTCTTGAAATTGCACCATTTTGTATGAGCACCTTTATATGGGTTCTGCATTGCTTTTAGTTGAGTAAAGAAAAGGAAGGTGCTCTGTTTAAGGGGACAATGGTTATAGCGATGGTGGTATAAACAGTCATATTCATTTGAGCTTCAGAATGACAGCAGCTATCTTTTTTCTCTTAGATATCATGGACAAGTTCAAAAGGGACTAAGAACTACTGTAAAAGGTCCATAAGTCTTGGAATGCTACCACTAACGAGATGAAAGAGTTTCCATAAAGAGCACTGGCAAGAACCTGGCATAAACTGTCTCGATTCATGAAATTGGGTTCCCTTTTACTGCTTGAATGGGAGATAAATATTCCAATTCCTCATTTAAGGATTTAATATGCTTGGGAATTTTTTTCCAGCTTTTCCCAGTACATGGTTAAAACACGGGAAAGATGGCATGTTCATGCTCATTGCTTTCTTTCTTTGAAGCATTCCAAAATTGGCAATGTTGTTGCACTTTGTTCCCAACCGTGCAGTTATTTTCTCTTGTTTCAGCCCTGAGGCACTTACTACAGTGAAGAACATATATGAACGAGGGGTTCAAGAATATCTGGTAGGCCTTTGGTGATTGATGAATACTTTTGCTTTTCATCTAGATTCTAGAGTGTGGGAAATACTGAATAGTTTTTTCTTTCTATTTTCTTAAACTAATTATGTCTAATTACATTTTTTTCAGTCTATTCCTCTTTGGTGTAATTATCTAAATTTTATTCAAGAATACAATGAATCCGTCTCCACATTGACGATAGATGGTGTCGCCAAGATGAGGGATCTGTTTGAACAAGCTCTAACTTCTGGTGGACTACACATTGCTGAAGGGAGCAAAATCTGGGATGCATACAGGGAATTTGAGCAGGCTTACCACCTAGCTATTGATGAGGCCGATGCTGAGGTATGGGTTTTTTAGATGCTTAATTGTCAACCATTCTTCCTCTTAGCTGAAGTTTCTTGACCCATTTCTAGCTTGCTCCATCTCCCATTTGACCACTTCTGCCACACGAGAGCTTTATGTCTCAGCATCTTTCTGGTACATTAGACAATGTCTGTTTCTCTTCAGGAGCATCTTTCATCCAGCTCATTTTGACTCACATTTTATGTGGTCTTTTCTTTCTGCTTTGTGAAGCTTTTAACCAGATCTAGAATGTTTAATGCATCAATTGCCATCTATCAATTTATAGCTTAAAACTTCATATAATATTCAGCTTAATTCAAAATCCAGATTTTGTATGATACAAAAATTTAGTAAGTCTAGCAGCAAAAAAATTAATAATGTCTTTAACATGTTATTTTATAGCTCGAAACAAGAAGCTCATTTCTAGAAGTTCTTTTCTCATTATTAATAAAAAATTAAATTAAAAAGCTAAACACTGTGGTTATTACCATAGCCAAAAATATCGTGGTATTTTCGAAATTACTGCGGTATTAACAAGAAAAATGGAAAAAATGAAAAAGCCAAAAAAATATGTCTTTTTGAAAAAAACATAAAAACATATTTCTCACATTTTTCGGTGGCTTTTTCTATTTTTTGTTGTTTTTCTCTTTTAAGGTTAGTGACTTCATGGATTCACCTTTAAACTTAAATTAAATTATTTATCATCATTTTATCATTATTCAGACATCATTATTATTAAGATTATTTTTATCATTTTGTCTAGTTTTTTTAGTGTGTTTTTATTAGTTTCTGATCTGTTTTATTTTACATAATTTTTAGGAATTTTTTTTCATTTTTCAAAAGTTGACAAAATTTTCTGAAATTTTCCCGAGAAAAACAACTTTGTTGAAAAATACCTGAGAAAAACCTTGCTGCTAAGAACCCCAAGGATTATGTAAGTGGCCATGATTATCATTTAGAGGAATTATACTAGAGCTGTGAAGCATGAGAAAGCACATGAGCAGGATGCAAAATCATAATAAGCAGAGTGGAAACATAAGAGTGAAGAATGGGGAACATAAAGATTGTAACATAAGAAGTGTGTTTCTTCTTTACTTGGTTGCAAGAAGTATACTTTTAAGCGTGCTTAGTCATTATTTGATTAGATCTATTCACTGCTTTCGTATGTCAAAATGACTTGGGGAAGATTTCTTGATCATTCTTGAAGGACTAGTCTTGTTCATTTGGTCTATCAAAGTTTGCCTCTTATGAGGCATCAGAGGTGATTAGCTCTAGTAACGTGGTAAAAGTCATATTGAGCATTTGTTGTGGTTAGATTAGGTGCAAAAATTCTACACAAAAAACTCATCCTAGTGTATCAGGGTTATATATATGTACGTTATTTAGTTATTTATTCATGATTCTGTTTACTACTTCCTAGCCTGCTTATTTTTATGCCTTCGGTGGCTGAATAGCTGCATTATTTATACAACCTCAAAAGATGAAAATGATCCTTCTAAAGTATGCTAAACTCAAAAGGATACTAATGTAAGCAAGGATCCTGAAATAGTTTGTATTTGGTGAAAATGTAAATAAGTTGACAGAAGGCTTAGTTGGGACTAGTCTGGAATTGGTCCAAGTCGGTCTTCAGAAAGAAAATTAGTAAAGCAAGCGTAGGCTATATCTGATATGCAGTTCAAGAATATACAAATGAATGTGCATATAAATGAGGCCATTCTATATAGAAATCTAAAGCTGCTCCATATGATTATACCAATACAATCACACACATGCACACTCGTATATATGTTATAGCGAGAGAAAAAGATGGGGTAGGTAAGTAGGTATCTTTTTACCTTAAACTTCACGAGCAACAAAATGGTCTGCTTGGACTGTGGGCAGCATCAAGGTATGCAATTGAAAATGTATGTCATTTTCAGCCTACTCTGGTCCAAATTGCCTAGATAGTCCATCAGTAACCACATTTTCTGACACTTTCTTGTATAGTAACCCAAAGTCATAGTCCAGTAATTTAATTATCCATTTTTGCTGCGTAGAATTCAGTACCTTCTGCTGTAGATAATGTTTTTAGACTGCGGTGGTTGGTATAAATTTGAAAGCCACTATATAAGGATGCCACTTGTGGACTGCTAGTACAATTGCAATCAGCTCCCTTTCATTAACTGATTTACCTTTAAACTTTTCACCCATTGGCCTGTCAAAAAAGTGATAGGATTGTCCCCTTGAATTAATAAAGCTCCTACCCCTTGTTTTGTTGAGGCATCAGTCTCCAAACCGAAAGCTTTAATGAAATCTGGTAGTGCTAAGAATGATGCATTAGTTACTGCAGTCTTGAGCAATTCAAATACCTTCTTTCTTTCGTCATTTCACTCAAACTGGTTTTTCTTCAACATTTTCGCGAGAGGTGCTGCCATCAGTTTGAACTTTGAAATATCTCACAGAGCAGCAGTAGTAACCTGCATGCCCTAGAAGGTCCGCAACCCCTTGATTTCCTTTGGCAGTTGTATGGCTGCGAGTTTGTCCTCCTCCATATGAACCCCATGACTGGATATAATGTGGCCTATGTAAGTGATTTGTTTGCCGTCAAACAGACATTTCTCAGCCTTTGCGTACAATTTATGCTCTCTCAATCTGCTGAGTACTTCTTTCAGCTTATGCACATGCTCCTTATGTTAGGGCCATAGATTAGTATATTATAAAAAAAATACCAAAACGAACTTTCACAAATATGGGTGAAATATCTCATTCATAAGGGCTTATAAGGCCCCCAGCACATTTGTAAGCCCAAAGGGCATGACCTTAAATTCATAATGGCTTTCATGAGTTGAAGGCTGTTTTAGGAATGTCTTGATGGTGCCTGTTTGGAGGTCGAGTTTAGAAAATATTGTTGCCCCTTTCAGCTCATCAAGCAACTCTTTTAACTATAGGAATAGGATACTGATTTTTTATAGTTATGACATTCAGCCCCTTTAGTCCACACAAATCGCCATTGTCCATCTTTCTTTTTTACTAATAGGGTGGGGGAATAATACATGCTCTTACTTGGCTATTTCTCCTTCAGTAAGCATCTGTCTCACTAATTGTTCAATGCTATGTCACCAGGGTGCGGCAACCCTGGTGACGCACCCGTGTCGACGCGACGCTGGTGCAGATGCGGGTGCGGATGCGCCTCCAGTGCGCACCTAATCCGCACCCTATTAGATGGCTGCCGGCATGGGAGTAGACGGGCATGAGGCAGTCGAGGGTTGGCGACGCTCGCCGACTGGCGACTGCGCTTTCTTGGTGGTTGTCCCACAGGCGCGATTGGGAGAAGCCGTGACAGGTTGAGAGGGCGAGGCGCAGCGGCGGGAGGTGGACAACGACGACGTGGTCGGAGTGAGAGAGGAGAGATAGCAGGAGTTGATCTCGCGGCCCTTGGGCCTCCGCGCCTGCTCCGTCACCTCTGTGTCCTTCCCCATCCCGAGCCGCTTGCTGTCTCTCAACCAAAAAGTGCAGAAGAAGAAGAAGAAGAGGAAGGCTCTGGTACTAATGCTCTGTGTAGCAGGTTTCTCTGGAAGGGCGGACTCGACGGAGCTATTTATCGGCAAAGTTAACGGTGGATTGCCACGTTTTTTATGTTATTTTTTTTCCTTAACAATTTGCCGTGCAAATCGACTATCGGCAAAGTTACATTTTTTTTTTGTTTGTATATGTGGTTCTTTTTGGGTATGTTTAATTGGTCGCTACCATACATAGAACATGCAGTTTCAACAGTGGTTCCATGTATATCAAACTAATTTTCTTTTTTTTACATATTCCTGTTTCTTGAGGGGACCGTGTTTTGGAACGAGAAATTTCCTGATTTTCTAAAATCTTGGCCATGTGAATTTCTTTCCCAAGGGTGAAAAGTGCCCTCTGACCTATAAATGACCTGTTTGAATGAGGGATTAGGGTGACTCAAATTATTCTATCTTAAAAATTATATCGTAACATAATCGTGGTGGCGGAGATCGCAGCCACCATTATCAGCAAATTATGGCCCTAGAATTCTTCCATCTAGGGCTTGAAGATCGAACCCTATTAGTTTCATTTTGTTTTAGTTTTTTATGAAATTTGATATTATTAATATATTAAATTATTAAATTAATAATAATAATAAATACCCTCGCCGCACCGCTGCACGACAATTTTTTGAGATGTGCCGCATCGGCACCAGCACCCGCACCCGCACCGGCACCCGCACCCGCACCTGCACCCATCATTTTGGTGACATAGGTTCAATGGCCTCCTGAGCGTGACTATACCGGTAAGGTCTGAAATTCACTGGTTTAGAGCCCGGCTCCACTTCTGTTCGATAAATTCATATAGGTGGAAGACCAGATGGTTTAGAAAATATATCTAGGCTTCGTATACGAAAATATCACGATATTTATGAGAAAATCAAATAAAATGAAACATCCGGTCACCGGAGAAAGGTCGCGAGATTTTGAAAAATCTTGCCAACACAATTTTGTCGCGATTTTTCTTGAGATTTTAATATTTTTTAATTTTTAAGGTTTTTTATGAATCTTATGATTTTCTTAATTTTTTGAAAATTGTCAAGATTTTCCTGAGAAGAACAACTAAGCCAAACAATACCTGAGAAAAACCTCACCGACATTTTTCCGAGAACAATATGTGTGACGATGGTTTATCTTAATTGATTAGTTTATAGATCTTGTTGGTTGGTCACTATAGCTTCTGCTTGTCACCAAAAATACAATTCCAGAGCAAACTCTTCTTGTTGTTCGCACTTTAATGTCAAGTTGTATTGTGCAGGAAAAAGCTAGACAGACTGACCGCATTCGTAGCCTTTTCCATCGTCAGTTATCTATCCCCCTTGCAAACATGAGTTTCACGCTCGATGAGTACAAACAGTGGGAGATTGGGCAGGGAAAACTTGATGGGATGACAACTGATTTTGATAGCATTCCATCTAATGTTATGTCTGCATATAAAAAGGCTTTGGGGATGTACAATTCTCGTGCCAGTTATGAGGAACGAGTTTCTGGTCCAGACGTGTTGGAAACAGAGAAATTGCAAGGTTTCATGGTATGAACATTCTTTATGTGGAAAAAATCAACTAGTGATTTTTCTCTGATTACAGTTTACATGTATGTTAGTTTGGCATATTATTTCCTTCTTTTTATTTCAATTGCACCAAAAAGTTTTGTGTTTGCTTTATTCCTTCTGGGATTGCAAGTATTCTAACTTCCTACATGTGCATATTAAGAAAGAATTGAACAATGTAACAGAAAAGGAAGGGTTGCTGTTGTGCATCTTGGCTGATTGATTTTGGATGTCTAAGCAAGGTCTTTAGGCCACGTTTGATGGCCTGGATTTTTTGAGAAGAATTTTTCCAGGTAAAAAAGCCATGGTAAATGTACGGTTGGTTAAAATTTCCTTTTTCCTAATCCAGGCCATGTTTGATGGCCTCAATTTTTTTTATGTAAAAACGACCTAAAAAAATACACAAGAAAAATAAGAAGAAGAAGAATAAGAAGAAGATGAAAGAACCAATGATTCAACCAAAATTTGGGAAAGCTTGCCCTTTCCATTGATTTCACACAAAGCGAAGCCTTCTAACAGCAATAAGAAGCGAAGCTTCCCTTCAAATGAAACTCACCTATCTAAAGAACGCGTTCACCACAAGATGAAAGCCCGTGAAATGTGAAAATTTGCCGCCGAGGTAAAGTCCACTATCGATGTGAGCAAAATGGGGCATGTTGATGCCCCTAACCCATGAAGAAGGGGATATCCATGCCGGTGCAGGGATTCAATGTCGAGGACTCGATTAGGCCATTTTTGATACGCCCAGATTACACTGAAGATGAGGATAATCCTGTTAACACTCAAAATCATGTGCCATATATTCTAAGTCTGAAAGCTTTGACGCCCACCACACCAATGGAGCTTTATGGGGAACGATGATGTGCAGAACCGCCGCTTCTCTTTTTCAATCAGCAGCGGGGCAGGCTGGGGCAAGATGGACGGAGATAGAGAGAGACAAGGAGCAAGAGGGAATGGGAGAGAGGGGGCGAGAGAGAGAAAGAGGGTCCACATTCCATCCTTGAACAAGAGAGTGAAGGAGATGCTGCCGCGAGCTGAACCAAACTCGGTCGATCAGAGGAGGAAGAGGCGGTGGCGACCGAGAATGGATGCGAAGAATGAAGGTAACGGGCAAAAAAAAAAATCCTTGGAAAAAAGTCGGACCCCTCCAGGTCCGACTTTTTTCCAGGGTAAATTTACCCTGATCGTGCGTTTTTTGCGCGGATTTTTTTCCTGCGTTTGTTGACACGGGTTGAAGCCGTACGAAATTAAAAAAAACCACTCGATCTACAGTATTTTTCTTGGCCATCAAACGTGGCCTTAGTGATTAAATCTGAAAGTGACTTGTGAGCATTGGAAAATTGTCTTCTGAATTGGCTATTATTATTCATTGTACAAAACAAACTAGACACAAGTGAAAGAAATTGAACTAGAAGACATACCCATGATGAAAGTTGAAGTTCATGAATTCTGAAGTACAACCTAATAGAGGGGAACTGCTAAGTTGTACGCATTGTAACTTTCTTATTGTTCACTGTTCACAACATGTGAGCATATAATGCATGCTGGATTGTGCTAGTTTTCATTGTGTCATTAGATTTCGTCTCTCAGAGAAACTGGAAGATGATTAGCACAAGTTATATGATTCATTGTACATGCTGGCACTGAGTGTTTTTCAATGTGCTGAAGGGCCGCCATCCTGTTATTCTTTAACAAGTGTTTAATTCATATTCCTTTTTTTTTCTTTCCTTTTGGATCTTGGCAAGATTCTAATTTCTTATTTTGATCAAAGTGATCGCCATGTTGCTCTATAGTGGAGCTCCTAGTCATTAATTATGCTTTTGTTAGCATCAGAAGAGCTTTATCAGGAGAACTTTAAATGGTTAGCTACAAATTAAACTTGAAAATTTCAAAGAAAATAACAGGTTTTCATATAATGCTATCCATATAGTGTTTTGTTTTTGTGGATAATGCTTTTCTCTCTCTCTATAATAATTGTGATACTCTTTTTTCACTTCAATGATATCCGTGCATGGTTTTGTTGCAGTCCTACATAAAATTTGAAGAGCGATCTGGTGATCCTGCAAGGACTCAAGTTCTTTACGAGCGTGCTATCACAGAATTTCCAGTATCAAGTGACCTTTGGCTCAATTATACGAGTTATGTGGATAATAAGTTGAAGGTACCCTCCACCAAATGCCTGACATTGGTGCCACTGGCTAGTTACTGAAAACTGTTCATTCCAGGTGCCTAATGTTATCAAGGCTGTGTATACTCGGGCCACTAGAAGCTGTCCATGGATTGGAGAGCTCTGGACAAGATACTTGCTTTCGTTAGAGCGGCTAGGCAGTTCAGGGGAAGATTTGTCTCTTGTGAGTGACCTACATCAAGACTCTTGAATTTGTTGACTTTTTTACTTTTGCATTATGTTTGTTTCCAAAATTCAAACTAAGGGATGTTGTGATTACCTTGAGGGCTAGCAGGTCTGGGTAGATACACCGTACATCATGCCTGGTTGCTTGTCATGTACCCAAGCCTGCTAGCTCAGAACTATCACAACACTCAGACCAGAGTTACTGCAGGAGTTCTGCTGGGAAATGTTAATAGAACAGAACTGTCCACAGACAGACTTACTAGTAATGAGATGGCTCTAGCCTTATTTGGTTGAAATACTAAGTGTTAGGAAGGGAAGCCAGTTGTCACCGTTTAATGGGTTTCTTGAGTTCTTGGAGAGGAGCATGGAATGGGAAGGGGCAGCACCCCATTTTTCTTTAAAGATCATTAATTTATTGTTTGGGTTTTCCAGAAAGATGCAGTTGAACTTCCAATGGAAAAAGATACAGTCGAACTTAACCCAAACAAAATAGACTGTAACTGTGCTATATTCAGCATATCTGCACCGAGCCTGTTTGGCAGGAATACTTGGGGAAAAGTCCTGTATCCTCTCTAGGAAAATCTTGTCCTCATTTAATTGGTCACTGTTACACCCCTGATTGATAGAAAACGAATTCTTGATTAGCACTGTAAACCAATTCATCCTGCTCGTTTGTTGCTGGTCTGATTTTAGACGTTAGAGGAATTATGGTGTCATGGATCGTGATATAATCTAAGGTTGCACACTATGTCACATGGGTACGGGTATGTTAGAATGTATATATCCCTTCTATACATACATATATGTATATACATTACATATATTAGTCATCTAATATGTGTCCTATATATATATATATATATATATATATATATATGTGTGTGTGTATTTTATAGGTTTGGGTACTTAGGATATTTATGTAACTTTTTACCTTCTTTTTGTCTTTTTCTTTTCTGTATTTTCCTGTTTCACCCCTGCCCCTTTCTGATTTTATCCAAAGGGGACCCAAGGGGAGACTAGTCCCAACGGCTAGAATTCTAGCCGTTGGAACTAGTCTCCAATGGCTAGCTCTCTCCTCTCTTTTGGTTTCTTCCTTATAAATAGTGTATATTCTCTAGTGTAATATGACATGGCTTTCTAGCCACTTCTTGTTGTGATTATTGGAATCTATATTTGTTCTTTGTTCCTCTCGAGTGTGATCTCTTGAGTATTATTTTGTTGGGTTGGAGGAAGCTTCAAGTGTGAAATTACTGAAGCATTATCATTGGTTTTGCCTGATTTACAGGGTACTGGTATGGCATTTTTGTAAATCGCGGTACGGCGATAATTATATATTTTTAATTAAAAAAAAATTGAAAAAAATTGAAAAAACAAATGATATCATTACAAGTCAACAACAATCATAAGCTACATAGTGCATAACTTAATAAGTTATAATCAAATTAACGAACACGTCTGAAAGCTCGACAAGAGCCTAACAAAAAGCCACACATGAAAGCAAATGGAAGCAAGACAAGGGAACATGTCTGAAGCACAGGGAAATGAAGCAAATGGAAAAAGCCACACATGAAAGAGAGCTGAGGCCTGAGTGCAAATAGGCAGCCATTAAAATGAGTAAACGGTAAACACAGTTGTGTGAAAAGACAATCTCATTTACTCCATTTCAAGCATTGCCAAACTCCAAGTACACTAGCACCCAAAAACAGACATCAGGAACGAGTTGACGTGCAAGTTACAGTTTTCATAGAAGAGAGAAACCGCAGTCAGCAGAATCTTCTTCAAGCCACAAGAAAAGAATATGCTCTTTACCATTTTTCCGAACAAATCATGTCAGTTGAGAATTGAATGTATCAAGAAAAAGGAAAAAACTCAAAACAGGCCATGCAGTGAGGCAGATGAATAGGGAGCAGGAAATACTTGATTGTCAGCAGACAGCACACCACCGCCGGAATGTGCTTCCAATGGCGAACCAGTTATGAACAAGCCATCAAATTTGGGAAACTAGAAAGAAGAACAAATCACACAGCAAACATGTTGATCGGAACCCTAAAAATCAAAACAAAACATACAAACTAACGAAGCAAGAAACCTGCCGTGCGTCTGTCAAATGGAGAAAGGTTGCCAGCCGCCGTCCGTCACCGGTTGCTAGCCGCCGTCCGTCTCCTGCTGTTGAAGCACCAGGCGCAAGTTTAAATATCTAGTTTGTTATTGGTTCCATTGTTCTTCATCCTAACTATTCTTGTTTTGATATGCAATATCTTCTTGTTCCTCCTTTGTTTTCCATACATCCAGCTGAGATGTGTGGTCGTAATCATTTTGGCACTTGAACTATTAGGATCTCTTTTGTTATTGATAAAATAGTTGTCGAAATGTCTCAGAGCTCTCATTTCTAGAAATTATGTTTGTGGATACTCGGTACTTTTGCACCCCTGATGTTCTGATATCGTCTCCTTGTAACCCGTTTATTTGAAATGCCTTTTCTTTCAATTGACTTTAAATGCTGTCATGCAGGTGTTTGAGCAGGCACTGCAATGTAGTTTTTCAAGTTTTGGTGAGGTAAGAAATATGACTTTCGCCAGCTTATTGCAGTTTTTAATGATTGAATGGTATCTTGCTACTGGTTACTATTTGAGTATTTGTCTTCTGTTTTGCTGATGATAAGGGGCTTATGTGTTTGACTTTTCTTGTTAGAATTCACTTAAAAAGGTTATTTTACTGTAAACAGAAGTTTCAATGAAGTGAGTGACTGCTTTTGCCCGTTATTAACAAGCAAAACTCAATCAAATGGTCAGGCTTCAAATAGCATGTCCGTGGATGAGGATGGCACTATTGTGAACTCCACATGCATAATATGGGGACTCCTCCCTGTCAAGAGCAGATGAGGACGGGACTAATTGTGAACTCCATCATACATAATATGGTCTTGCTGTTTGGTTCCAATTACGTTAGACGTGCAGTCCAGAACTGGATAAGAAAAAAAGCATAGGTTTGACCATATGTAAGTCATGTCCAAGGCTACATGCATGCGCACACACATTTTTTGAAATATTGACATGGGTAAGGCAGCCTTTTAGTTTTGTTGGCATGACATGGTTATTGACATGGTTTTATCCTAATGGTTCTGCTAAGAAGCAAACTAGGATAAAGACACATTTGCAGAAACCAAATGACAAAAAGATACAACATTTCTTAACTAGGAATCACCTGGATGGCTACCAAAGGTGAAAAGAAGAGGCTGCATTAAGTGCAACCAGATTTTCAAAATCCAGTGAAATAAAGAAGATATATGTGATGACCTGAGTGAAGAACTAATATAAGATTCCAAGGTTCTAATTGGGTAGACTCCTATTTGCACTGGTGGGTTTCAATTAAACTCTTAAGGAAACCAGACATAAGATAGTGCATGACCTGACAAAGGTATGTGTTCCTTAATACCAGAACAGCCTTATTTACTCGGTGTGGAAGTCATGATGCAGCCTAACTCGCTTTGGCTTGTCACCTAAAGAGCTACAAATTATTAAAAACATAATATAAGGACTAGGAAAGTATGACCGTATTATTTCTCAATTCTTATATATGAGATTGTTCCCAAGCCACTCTTCTACTTGAGGATGGTAGAATGTGTCACCAAATAATTCTTCTGCTGAGCACACCTTTATTCAGCAATCAGATGCAGTTGTCATAGTAATGCAACATTGCATCTCATTGATAACGAAACATCAGCTTGGTCATGTAAAAATAGGTTAGTACTTTTATATCATGTAGCTTAGTTCAATTGAATGTCTGATAACTGGTAGTTGACCATAGTTGATTGACTGAGGTCATTGCAGCAAACAATGCCACGATCAGTTGATTATATTTATCGTTTGAGCTTAATTTCCTCTGCTAATTTGGTGTGCTCCACAGTTGTAGTCTTTCACCCTTTTATTTTTTACTCTATAACCAAGTGAAGAAACCTAAATGGACTGCATCTGAAGTGACCATGTCAATCTTGGTGACGTTCAGATCTTCAGTGTATATGTCACACAAGAATGGGCAGATCTTTGGTATTCTGTAAAATGTATTACCAAGTTAATGATATATCAACATTTGGGAATGTCAACACAGTAGAATTCTGATATCTATGAGCTTGTTCCTGTTCTAAAAAATTATGAATGGGTATGCCTGATTTCATCCAATCATCCTAATCTATTTAGGTTGAACTTATGAGCTTCTGATGAACTTTACATGTCCTGCTAATTGAGCCAAAAGCTAATTGAGTCAAATGGGAACTTCGAGCTATGCTGATGATACAAGCTCGATATTGAGTTCTAAGAGTGAGTTGTTAATTGATAAACCTGTGCTTTAGCTCTGAGATGAGTGTAATTGAGAATGCAAGCTGGGTAGTGATGACAGATGTAAAAGTATACTCATGCGTTGAATTGATTGAACATGATGGTTGTTTATTTACTTTACGCAATGTTTGTTGATGGCCTGAGTTATGATTATGATGTGGGCTATGGCCTAGGGCCGGTTTTATATTTCCGGGTTGATAGTATAAGGGAAAGTCTGAGAGTGGTCGAGTATACCAGAAATGAAAAGTCTGAGAGTGGTCGGGTATACCGGAAATGAAAAGTCTGAGATCAGTATTCAGATTGATGGTATAAGGGAAAGTCCGAAAGCGGCCCAATATATCGGAAATGAAAAGTCTAAGATCGACACATGTTGCTACTATAAAGAACCAAACCCAACTGTAAAACATACAAAGGGCTCGGTTAGGTGGTGCAGGGGTTCGGGGACCTGGGTGATCGAAACCTTCTCTGACTGCAGGGATTGATGTATAAAGTGCTCCTTCCCCGGGCTACTTAGAGGAGCTCATCCCTGGCGTGAGGCAACGAGTGTGGGATGCAGTTACTGCAATAATGCAATTGAGCTCAACGAATGTGGAGCACGGCAGTGGTTACCCTAAACTATGCCAATATTCCCGGTGACTCAGTGTTTGAGACCGTAAGCTGCACAATGGTGCGCCCTAAATACATCGATGAGCTGGGTGGCATCATGTGATTTTACTCAGGCGGGTGCATGTGTATGCATCATCGAATATCATGCTACTGTGAATTGCTTGTCTATCTATTTATTTATTTGTTTAATTTCTTTTACTGCTATTACTGATATGATTGGTTAACTATGTGACTCAGATTGAGTCTGATTTGTTGGAATGCCGAATAAATCGGCAAACCAAACTTAGTGAACCTTTTGAACTGCGATTTATCAGTGCTGGAGTGAGATTGCTTCTAGTGATGATACTCATTATTATTTAACAATCAATACAATACATAAACTTTGCACTCAAATGATATATCGGAGATCTTGTTATTATTTTCATTGTAATCAGCGGTTGTGCTGATGCTACGACTATATGCCTTCACTAGGTTCTCAATATGTATCGGATGATGCTTGTTGATCAGGCAGCTGAAGCTGGGAAGTAGTGCGGCAATGTCATATACATTTTCCCTATGCACTTTTGTTTATACATACTTGTACAACTTTATGGTGTTGAAGACTTAAGACTTGAGAGCTGTGGCCCTCCAACCTATGTCTAAAGTATTTTTTTATTAACAGGTGTCTTTCATTAGCAATATTAACTGTTAGGACAGATTGTGCTATGTGCTAATTATGTAGGCCCGATCTGTCTATTTCGTACAGATAACTTGCATTGGAACCCTAAAAATCAAAACAAAACATACAAGAGTATGTATTTTTCTGTCATTAAGAGAAAATCCCTAGATTTAGCTGCCAGCCTGCCATCGTTTCAAGTGCTTATGGAAACAAAAGTCAGTGTGCCTTCTGTGCTCAAGTAGGAGCTATCAAGTTCTAGATCTGGGTAGGAAGGCTAAGAGAGGTACCAAGGCAGGTTGGTAACTAGCCAGACTTTGTCTCCTACTTTAAGAATGTATTCTCTGGCATTAAGGACCCATTTGATGGCCACAGATAGATATCCATGGACAAAAATCTATGGATAAAAATTGATGGATGAAAATCTACAGACAAAAATCTCGTCCTAAATTTTCTACTTGGCAAGGACAAAAATCTGTGGATGCCTATCTCTTGTTTGATGAAAGTGGACAAAATTACATGGAAGAAAAATATAACCACTATAATTTGTAGAACACGCTCAACGTATTAAACCTGTGGACAGATATAAGTTATAACACTAAGCTGCTCAACGAGCTGCTACTACTTACAATCATAGCCACAACTATTGTTCTTGGATTTCAACAGCGTGGTTTTCTTGGGTATTTCAGCAGTTTTTTTTTTTGGAAAAAATCTGAGTTAAAAAAATCAAAATGTCAGGTAAAAGTGCAATGAATGAGAAACTAATTAGAAGATATAAAGAACATCTAATGATAAAAATGATAAAGTAATAAACATTGTATTGCATCTAGGGGACATGTAGAACAGTGAAACAAAAGTTGAAAAAAATGAAAACAGAAAATGAAATAAAAAATAAATGAAAAATCACTATAAAATTTGATTTTTTTTTTTCAAAACATCATTTTTTCCCTTTTTCTCATTGTATCCATTTTTTTTGTTAATATCACAATATGTTAAAAAATATTGCAATATTTTTTGCTGTCCTTACTATAACATAATATTACAAACCTGCTAATATTTTCAAAAACTAAAATCACAAAGCTGCTAATAATTACAATAACATAACATTACTTAGACTCAATGTTGTAAAAAGCGTATCGTAAGGCGTATCGGTCGGGCTTTAAGATACGCCGTATCGTAACATATCGTAACCGTATCGTAAATTTTAAAAAAATAATAATAATAAATCAGAAAAAATTAAAAAAAATCAAAAAATTCATAAAAAATCAGAAAAAATTAAAAATAATAAATTCTTCATATAAAACATGGTTTAGTCTTTTAGATATAATGATAGACTTATTATTTTGCTAAATGCTATAAACTTACACGTTCACAGTTCATCATTCATACTTCATAGACATCAAAATTCATAACAATATCATTCTTTTTCATCTTTATCTTCATGGTTTAAAAAAAAAACCATTTCCTCTCAATGGGAATCAGCCACCCATGCACAAATCCATGGTTTAATAGATGATTTCACGGTGACAATCAATGATTTCACAATGGAAATCGATGATTTCACAATGGAAATCGATGATTTCACAATGGAAATCGATGATTTCCCTCTAAAACGGTACAATCTATAGATTAGAAATGAGGAAGGGGTGGGTTTTTATAAAAAAAACTCGAAAAAATGGGGTTCAAGTCTCCTTTTTAGAAATCCCGTATCGCACCGTATCGTACGATACGGGGGCCCGTATCGCACGTATCGTACGATACGGGGGCCCGTATCGCACGTATCGTACGATACAGGTACGATACACCCACATTTGCGATACAGGGGGTGTATCGTATCGTATTTTGTAAACGATACGATACGTATCGTACGATACGGCCCCGTATCGTACGATACGTACAACACTAGTTAGACTCCACTGAACAGACTTCCAAAACTAACAAAAAGTTAAGACCAGTCCTAGATTTGCACAGGAACAGACAATAACGATGAACATACCAATGAGCTGCAACAAATGAGCTTATTGGATCAAAGGAGAAACAAAAGAAAAAAAAAAGCATGTAACCATTGATTATTTTCGTGCCCATTTTCTGTATGCTTTTTTGCAGCAAAAGCAAAGAAAACCAAGAAATGAAGAGGAGGACACTGAACAAGTTTTATTCACTCATCTGGATTATTGACTTGTTCTATTACATCTAAGGAATTAATAAACACTAAGAATTAATACATAAAAAACAGTATTGAGTCTATTGACCCTGATCTTACCATCAATCAACATTTAACTGAGTGGAATCTTTCTCAGTTGAGATGCTCAAGTAAATTGCTCAGTTCACCTCACCTCTTTCCCTTGCCAGCTCTTTTTTTATCCTTATGTTGGATATTTCCACCATGTGTGATGAAGCGTAGATCAAACTGCTAAGCCAGAACTCATGTCCCTCGTCTACAGTAAGATCCATGCCCATCAAACACCACTTAAAAGAAAATCCTAGATTTGGCGGCCATCAGGTCTTAGTAGCCTTTGTTGTATAATAAGCAATTGCTTGCTTCAAACAATTGAAAGGCAAATGGAGATGCACAATCAGTTGGTTCAAAATTTCAAATATTATGTTATACGTTTATGCCATCAGAACTTCAATCTCTTTCCCCTGTTTCAATCTATGCCATCCTTCTCTCTATTTCTCTCTGTCTCTAACAGACACACTCACACAGAGGCCAGAAAAATGCTATAAAAATTAAGCAGTTTGTGCACTTCTTCTCCTTCTCTTTTCATTTAACAAGAGAGCAGGGGAAAGTTTTTACTCTAGGTGTCTTTATTTTCCTTTTTAATCTAGAGTGGGAGGCAGGCAGAAAAAAAAGTTGGGTCCACTCCATTGCACATATGTCCCAAACCACTAGAAAAAGTGTCCATATTTTTGGTCACTTAGTATGTGAAAAATCACTTGTCCTGCTTGTGTCTACGTGTCGGTGTCAGTGTTGGTGTCCAAACATGTCTGAAGCCAATACTTCATGGTTTTTAAATAACATAAATCTCAAGTTTTATGGGCACAAAAAACTAGAGTAATTGTGCTGAGGACCTCTATTCACATTTTTTGGGTTTCTTTTATTTCTTTTTCCAAATAGTCAATTGTTGAGTTGTTTTAGTTACTTCTTGGTGGCACAAGGTTTTCATATTAGAGTGTTATGCAGCTGAATGGTTGACAGGGTTGAGTTGACCTTCTGTTGTTTTTATTCTCTGTTTAATTGGCTCCTCTTCCATTCTAGAGATGCATACATGCTTGCTTTTCTTTTAACCTTCGTGATGTTTTAAATTTTAATAATCATAAAACTGTATAATGTAATCAAAATAATTTATATGTTGCTCAGAAATTCTTTGGCTTCTTTTTTGATTGATTTCTGTATCTAAATGTTCAGTTTGTTTTACTCTTAAAGTTCCTGAAAATTTGTTCCATTTTTCCAAATATTTTTTTATATAATTTATTTCTATTGATATTTGAGTGTTAGGATTTGTTTCTATCTTGCTTTGATGGTTGGACTTGGAAAGGCTAATTATGTTTATGGCACATGATTTGTGAGTAATTTATTTTATCTGTGGATATTCCAGTATTTGGATATATTCCTTACTCGCATTGATGGACTAAGGCGGGAGCTTTCTACCACCTCTGCTACAAGTGATGATCAAAATTATGATACCATAAGGAAAACATTTCAGGTTTGCGTTCAACTTGTTAGAGGTTTTCTAGGGTAGTTTCTCACTTTGCAGTAATTTCACTCGTTCAGTACACCTTATTTTCTTCCCTCCTAATTGAATTCTCTCTCTCTCTCTCTCTATATATATATATATATATATATATATATATATATATAATGTTTTTTCCTTCTCAATGACTTGTTACCTATCACATTGTTGCAATAAAGCTTACCAGTTCTTCATTTAGATTGTGAACAGACAAATTTTCTTACTGTTCCTTGTTGTATTGGATTCTTTGTGTGACTTCATGGTCAATTATATGAAGGATAGAGCAATGGAATCTGTCCAGGGTACATTGACTTGTCATGGATGTTTCTTTCTCTGAGGAAAAAGAGATTCACCAAGTTTCTTAAATGCTGGAATTTATGCGCTTGAAGTTGCGTCTCCTGTATCGTGATCCATTTTTACTTGGTTTTGAGTCTCTTGCTCCAGCTGCACAGGAAGGAATGTGAACCCTGGCTAACAAGGTTGACTCATTTCTTGGGCCATTAAACATGGTTCTTTATCTTATGTATTTGACATTGATAAAGTCTGAATGCTATAAACAAGGAAAATGTCTACCTTTTGCCCATAAATCCGAAGAAAGGCCATGTTTGTAATGTAATTTTCCTTAAAAGGGCCACAGTTTTCTTGAAAACTGTTAAATAAGGCCTGAATTGAGTTCTTGTTAAGTTCAAAAACAAAAAAATTAGCAAAACTTAAGAATGTAATCTAGTGATATGAGGTAATATCCAAATAAAATTGCAGCTAATGTTTTCTGTTATTTGAAATTAACACATTGTAACAGTATCCATAAAAGCTGTATGTGTATCTGGGTCAGCTTTGGTTCCAGATCCAGCATGTCTTAACAATTTGCACTTTTACACACACACTCACAGTAGTCACAGCAATTGACCTTTGTTCTTGTAGAAATACGAACAAGAAGAAGACGAAGAGAAACAATGATCACGATGTAACGTGGAAAACCCTCAACACGAGGGAGAAAAAACCACGAATGAGGAGGAGTTGGTGCCCACTAGCAGCCAGACTCTCTCTCTCTTAAGATTATCATTAACTCTTAAGGATTAGGGTTACATGACTTAAGTAGAGCCCAAAACGGGCTACAAGGCGGGTCGGGTATGGATCCGGACCCGAAACACACAATCTATCAACACTCCCCCTCAAGTTGGACATACATATCAAACATGCCCAACTTGGATACATTCCTCTCAAATGAAGCTGAAGGAAGAGCTTTCGTCAGAACATCAGCAGTTTGGTCTTCAAACTTCATGTAAGGTAAGATCAACTCTTTCGCATCAATTCTTTCCCGAATGAAGTGACGATCAATTTCAACATGTTTTGTTCTGTCGTGAAGAACATGATTGTTGGCTAAGTTGATTGCAGACTTGTTATCACAGTACATCTTCATAGGTCATTCAATCTCTATTCCAATGTCAGTCAACAATATCTTCAACCATAATAACTCTGACACTTCCATAGCAACTGCCCTATATTCTGCCTCTGCACTGGATCTAGAGCAAACATCCTGTCTCTTGCTCCTCCATACAACAAGGTTTCCTCCCAAGTAGACACAGTACCCTGTAGTGGATCGTCTGGTATCACCACAACCTGCCCAATTCGCATCAGAATAGCCCTCGATTTCCACAGTCTCTTGTTTCACATACAGGAGTCCCTTGCCAGGATTTTTCTTCAGGTAGCATAGCACTCTGTCCACAGCCTTCAGATGTGCATCGGTTGGCGCATGCATGAATTGGCTCAAAACATTCACCGCAAAGGTGATATCAGGTCTCGTGAGGGTAAGATAAATTAGCTTCCCAACCAAACGTTGATATCTTCCCTTGTCTTCTTCACAGAGAGGCTCTCCATCTCTAAGACTCAACTTGTGCCCAGTGTCAAAAGGGGTAGGAGTAGGTCTACATCCCAATTTACCAGTTTCTTCCAGCAGATCTAATGTATATTTCCTTTGGTTTAGTACAAGACCAGTACTAGACCTAGCAACCTCCATACCAAGAAAATACCTTAGCTTGCCAAGATCTTTGAGGTCGAATTCTATAGCCAGTAACCCTTTTAGCTTGATAATCTCCTCCTCATCATCTCCAGTAACAATCATGTCATCTACGTAGACGAGCAGGAGAGTAACCCTGCTCTCCTTCTTCTTCACAAACAAAGTGTGATCTCCATTTCCTTGTTTGTATCCATGACGTATCATCACTCTTCTCAGTCGTTCAAACCACGCTCTGGGCGATTGCTTAAGGCCATACAAGGCCTTTTTCAGCTTACAACACTTTTCTGGTTCTTCATATCCTGGAGGCATATGCATATATACTTCTTCTTCGAGGTTACCATTGAGGAATGCATTCTTAACATCCAGTTGATACATCTTCCACTCCTTCATCACAGCTAGGGATATAACTACCCTCACAGTCTTCATTTTCGCAACAGGAGCAAAGGTTTCCAAGTAATCAATTCCATATTTCTGGCTAAACCCCTTGGCCACAAGTCGAGCTTTATACCTTTCAACACTCCCGTCTGGTTTGTACTTGATGGTATACACCCATTTGGATCCAACTAGGTGAGCGGCTTCAGGAATCTTCACCACTTCCCATGTCAAGTTTCTTCTTAGGGCATCTATTTCTTCTTTCATTGCATCAGCCCACTTGGAGTCACTTTGAGCTTCAGCGACAGTCCTGGGAATCACAGCCAAAGAAAGAGTAGAAACAAAGCACTTGTAATCTTTCCCAAGTCTGGAATAAGAAACAAAATTACCAATGGGGTGTTGAGTACATGACCTGACACCCTTTCTCAGGGCAATGGGAAGATCGTCATTCTTCTTTTCAACCTCATCATGAGTCTCCACGGTCTCCTCGGTAGGACTTGGTTCATCCAGGGAAGGAGTGGCATTGGGATTGGAAGTAGATCTAGCATCACAAGTCATCATCTCTGTCCGAGTACCTCGTCTAGAGTAGAACTGTCCAAACAACTGAGGGCCTTCCTTCTCAATGCTATTGTCACCCTTTTCCTCCTTCTCAGGCACATCAACAGTATTAAGTGATTCTGCTTTCTTGTAGTCCAAAAAATTTATAAACTGAAGTTCCTGTCTCTGAGAATACTCTTCCCTGCCCACAGACTGCTCCCCCTGAAGAGGATTCGCACCAAAGTAAGAGGCATGTTCCAAGAAGGTAACATCCCTCGTAACATAAGCTCGACCAGTAATAGGATCAATACATTTGTATCCTTTTTGCGTAGGGGAGTATCCAACAAAGACACCTTTGATAGACCTAGGATCAAGTTTCTTGACATTTGGACTGTGATCATGGATAAAACATACACAACCAAAAACACGAGGAGGAAGAGGAAATGGTGGACGACTGCCAGGAAGCAACGAGTGGGGAGTCCTACCATTCAAAACACGACTGGGCATGCGGTTAATAAGATAGGCACTAGTAAGAACTGCATCACCCCAATAGTGTTTAGGAAGATTTCTCTGAAACAAAAGAGCCCTGGTGACATTAAGAAGTTGACGATTTTTCCTTTCAGCTACCCCATTTTGAGGGGGGGTGTAACTACAGGATGTCTTGTGAACAATCCCCCGTTGTCTAAGAAACTCCTCAACAGGCTGACACATGTACTCACGGGCATTATCGGACCTGAAAGTTTTAACATTCGCACCATACTGGGTATGCACAAGAAGAATAAATGTCTCTATGATGCGAGGAACCTCGCTGCGGTCTTTTAACAAGTATATAAATGTAGCACGAGAGAAATCATCAATGAAAGTGATAAAATACTGGAAACCTTGACGGGTATGAATGCCCGAAGGTCCCCATACATCAGAGTGAATCAGGGAAAAAGCTTCATTAGCACAACTAGAAGAAAGAGGGTACGAAGCCCTCACATGTTTGACAAACTGACAAACATCACAAGAAATGGAAGACAAATCAAAGGAGGAACACAAGTCTGGAAACAAATGTTTCAAAATCCCAAAAGGTAAATGCCCAAAACGTTCATGCCAGTACATAAAAGACTGAAGACAATCTTCTCTTCTCTTATCTGTCTTGCGGATCGCTGTCAACAGAGCAGTAGCCACACGTATGGGAAGACGATATAATCCATCAAAAGCTAAACCAATCCCAATCCTCTTCCCTGTCACCAAGTCCTGCAAAACACAACGATCGGCAGAGAATATAAGTTCACAATTCAATTCTTTAGTAAGTCTACTGACTGATAAGAGATTTAAAGGAAACTGGGGAACATGTAAAGCGCCCTGCACATGAAATTTGTCCAACAAGGACAGAGTGCCTTCGCCTACCACACAGGTAGAGGAACCATCTGCAAGAGAAACACGTTCCTTTCCCGAGGACAACTTATACTCATGAAACAATTTTGGATTACCTGTCATGTGATGAGTAGCACCACTATCGACAATCCATTCCCCCACAGAAGAGTTACCTTGATTGCCAATAACCGCAAGAGCATGATTAGCTGTAGTTCCCTCTGAGGTCTCAATCTTGTTGACATCGATCCTGCCCAAATAAGCCCTTAGTTCACGAAGCTGGTCAGCAGAAATGGAGACTTTTTCTCCACTGGATGCTTGCACCTCAGACACAGGCGTTCTCCCAATCGAAGATCTCCCTTTGTTTCCCTTCTTTTCAGGATGAAGATTCCAACAATAATCTACGGTGTGACCTGTCTTCTTGCAGTGAGTGCACCGGCGAAGGGATCTAGACGGGCCACCAGGACCACGACTCACGAGAGCGGATCTCTCGTTATAGGGCACAAGTTCCCTCTTCCCTTCTTTTGTAACAAGCCTCCTCTGTTCTTCCGCTTCAACACAGGAGTACACATCTTCAATACTGGACACCTCCCCTGAATTCAGAATCTGGCTTCGAACACCTTCAAACTCATCATTTAAACCTGCTAAAAAGAGGAACACCCTGTTTTCCCATTCATGAGCAACATAGAGCGCCTGATCATGGAGACAATGCCAAGGAATATCAGAATGATAGTCAAGCTCTTCCCACTTGGCTTTCAAAGCCCCATACTACTCTGCAACAGACGAGTTCCCTTGTCGAATGCCATAGACTGTCTTCATTACTTGGTAAGTACGAATTGCGGTCTTCTTTTGGCCATACATTTGCTCAAGGACCACCCACATGTCTCTAGCAGTCTTCTTCCGAAGGATAAGGGGCTGAATATCGGCGGAAACGAAATTGACAATCCAAGTTTTCACTTGATTATCCTCAAGAAACCAAGTATGCCACACATCACTTGTTCTTGCTGGTTCGGGGTTGCTCCCATCAATATAGGCCATGCGACCACGGCCAGCAATCCCCATAGTCATAGCAGGCGACCACGAGAAATAATTCTCCTTGGTGAGGCGAAGAGTGATGACCTGCATGGGAACATTCTCAGTTCTAAAAGCCCCTATTTCAGTGGGATTGGTGTTGACGGTTGACGAGGAAGAGACTGCCATAATCACAAACCAGTCTAGCTACGGGTGAAGCCCAGTAGGCAGCAAGGGCAGCAGGGAGCAACAGCACAATACAACACCAAAAAAAAGGCAGAGAGCAGGCAACGGACAAAACGGAGAACGCCTAAACCTCACCGGCGGAAGAGACAGCAACAGAGAGGCAGCGCCGGAGAAAAAAAAAACGAGGGAGCGGCGCTGGGCAGAGACAGACCGCCGGAACCAGGCAGAGCGGCGCGGTGCTGGGCGGAAGCAGACCGCCGGAACCAGGCAGAGCGGCACGGCGCTGGGCGGAAATAGACCGCCGGAACCAGGCAGAGCGGCGCCAGAAAAAGACACGGCGGTGGGCGATGCTTCGGATGACAGAGAGGAACGCCGCTGGACAGGTCGTCGCTGGGCAGACCGACGCTGGGCGGAAGCGGCTGAACAGGAACGACGCTGATCAGGGCGTCGCTAGGAGGAGACGGCGGAATCCCGAGCGGCGCTGATCAGGGCGGCGCTGGCGGTGGGGCGACAGACGAAGCTCGGGCACGAGCGTCGGGCACGGGCGATGAACAGTGCCGGGCGAGACGTTTCCAATTAGATACTTTGTCCAGTTATGAGGCTGGTACTTTGCATAGCACCTCAGATATGTTTCCAATACCCGATTTAGAACCTCTGATTGGCTATCCGATTATGATGGTATGCAATACTCATTTGTAGCTTGGTTCCCTGTAATTCAAAGTAATTTTTCTAAAAGTTACTTAGAAACAAGGGGTCATGATCACTTACCACTAACCGTGGCATACCATGCAGCTTTCCTACATGATCCTGAAAAGCCTTAGCCACATCCTTGGCTGTGAAAGGGTGTGACAGTGCTATAAAATGTGTGTATTTCGATAACCTGTCCACCACAACTAAGATAACTGATTTCCCTTTTGATCGAGGCAGTCCTTCGATAAAATCCATTGACAAATCCTCTCATATTTTGTCGGGAATAGGCAGAGGTTGTAGAAGGCCAGGAGGGCGTAGCGTCTCGTATTTGTGCCGTCTACAAGTATCACATGCCTTGATGTATTTTCTGATGTCTCTCTTCATGCCTGGCCAAAAGAAGGTTTGTCAGGCCCTCTTGTAAGCGCCTTATTCCCCTTGATATCCCCCTTCGATGCTGTCATGGAAGAATGAAATTAATTCCTTACTTAGATTGGCGTTTGGGGGCACATATAGGTAAGGTTATTTCCATTGAGTCTTGTTCGAGCTGTTCCCTCTTCTTTTGCACATCAATTGAATTGTGGTGTTCTTCTCTCACCTTCTCCCATATGGCTGCGATAGGCCAACATAGCGAGGGTAGACAGAAGTTATTTAATTCAGCTCTGTTTTCTTCTTCATATTTCCGCGACAAGCTATCAGCCATTATGTTTTCAATGCCCTTCTTGTATATAATATCAAAGTTGTATTCAGCAAGCTTCATGATCCATTTTATTTGAGTAGCATTAACTGATTTATGTTGCATGCAGGGCCTCAAAGTCTCAAACTGCTGTGGTATGTGAAAACCTGAAGTTTTCGTCCTACTAGATAGTGATGCCACTTTTGGATGGCCAGAACCATTTCTATAAGCTCCCATTCATAAGTGGATTTGATTTTGAATCGAACTCCCATAACTGCCATAGCCTTGCTGAGAAAAGCTATGGGATGTTTGCTTTGGCTGAGCACTGCCCCTACCCCATTCTCGGATGCGTCTGTCTCCACCTTGAAGGTCTTGGTGAAGTCAGACATTGCTAACGTAGGTGAGCTGATTATAGCTTGCTTTAACCTCTCAAAGGCAACTTTACTTTGAGTGTTCCACCTGAACTGATCCTTCTTCAACATGCTGGTTAGGGGTGCAGCATGTAGTCCAAAATTTTTAATAAACCTGCAGTAATATCCTGCTAGGCCTAAGAAGGCTCTCAACACTTTAATTCCCGCAGGTAATGCCCATGTGCGAATGGCTGCTATCTTTTCCTCTTTCATCTCGACTTGTTTGGAAATGGTGTTACCCAAATAGGTCACCTGATCACAACCAATTACGCATTTTGAAGCTTTATCATGTAGTCGGTGCTTCTTTAATATTTTCAGCACCAACCTTAAATGCTCTTGATGTTCTTCCTTATTCTTTTTGTAAATCAGTATGTCATTGAAAAATACCAAAACGAATCTCCGTAGGAAAGGATGGAAAATGTGGTTCATTAGGGCTTGAAAGGTGGCTGGTGCATTTGTTGACCCAAAGGGCATTACCTTAAATTTGTAATGGCCTTCATGGGTTTGGAAAACTGTCTTGGTAACATCCTTCTTGGCCATCCTGATTTGATGATACCCAGCTCGAAGTTCTAGCTTGGAATATACTTCTGCCCATTGTAACTCGTCCAACAATTTTTCTATAATTGGTATAGGATGCCGGTTCTTGATGATGACTTAATTAAGTGCCCTGTAATCCACACAAAATCTCCATGTTCCATCCTTTATTCGGACCAACAATGTTGGTGAAGAGTAAGGGCTTCGGCTGGGCTGGGTCCCTCCTCCCGACAACATACTTTTTATGAGTTTTTCTGTCCCTCCTTTTTGAATGTGGTGTATCTATAAGGCTTCAAATTGACTGGTCTCGGTGTATCTATAAGGCTTCAAATTGACTGGTCTCGATCCAGTTTCTAAATCGATATGATGGTTGAATTCACGACTTGGGGGTAACCCTTTTGGATTCTCAAAGACACTAGCATATTCAGCCAAAACAACATGTAAGAAGGCGGTGGCTTCTAACTTGGAAGTGGCCTGTTGTTGCTGTGGACTGCTAGATTTAGCAGACATTAAGAGAAGATGCAACCTTTCCTCTCCTTCTTCAATCTTCTTCATCTGTGTGTCCCCTTGTCCTGTCAAGATTGCCATCGGCTGGGCCTGTATGCATTTTTCTCCATATGCCTTCTTAAAGGTTGTAGAAACATGAAACACACGAAGGAAGAAGAAAGGAACACACGGTATACGTGGAAAAACCTCAGAAAGAGGAAAAAACAACGGGAAGCTCTAACCTAGGTGCACACCGCAACCCTAGGAGAGAGAAAATCTATTCACTTAATTCAACAATTACACTAAAGTGAAGATTATATAGGAGGGAGAGAAAGAGTGCCGCCTAGGGTACCGAGCCAGCCTCGGTAACCGTGCCCATTACAATCTATTTCAACACTCCCCCTCAAGCTTGGCATACATGTCAAACATGCCAAGCTTGCTAACATTTTTCTCAAATTGAGATGTACATAAAGACTTAGTTAAGACATCAGCAACTTGATCTTCAGACTTCATATAGGGCAGGATCAACTCCTTAGAATCTATGCGTTCCCGTATGAAGTGGCGATCGATCTCCACATGTTTGGTTTTGTCGTGCAGGACTGGATTGTTTGCCAAATTAATAGCCGACTTGTTGTCACAATACATCCTCATCTTCTCTTCCATTTTCACCCCAATATCTGCTAACATAATTTTGAGCCATAACATTTCTGTAACCCCCATAGCAACCGCCCTGTATTCAGCCTCAGCACTGGACCTGGAACAAACTTCTTGTCTTTTACTTCTCCATACCACCAGGTTACCTCCAAGAAAGATGCAGTATCCTGTGGTAGACCTTCTAGTATCTGTGCAACCTACCCAGTCGTCGTCAGAGTATCCTTCAATGCTGAGTTGACCTTGTCGAGTATAGAGCAGTCCTTTCCCTGGGTCATTCTTTAAGTATCCCAATATTCTTTCAGCACTTTTCCAATGACAATCAGTAGGGGCATTCATAAACTGACTTAACACACCCACAACATACGTAATATCCGGGCGAGTAAGAGTGAGATAAATGAGTTTACCAACCAGCCGCTGATACCTCCTTTTTCCTTCCTCATCCAAGATCGTCCCAGTTTTGATACTTATCCTTGTGCCAGACTCCATTGGAGTAAGAAAGGGCCTGCATCCCAGTTTACCTGTCTCTTTTAGAAGATCCAAAGTGTATTTCCTTTGGCTCATAACAAGACCAGTCTCAGATCTAGCGATCTCAATTCCCAAAAAATACATCAATTTACCCAGATCTTTGAGATCAAATTCAGCAGCTAACGTTTCTTTCATCTTCCTTTTTTCTTCTTCGTCATCACCTGTGACAATCATATCATCAACATATACTAGTAGAAGGCTCACCAGACCATTTCTCTGCTTGATGAAGAGGGTGTGATCACCATTTCCCTGTTTATATCCATTAGTCTTCATCACAACCCTTAGTCTTTCAAACCATGCTCTAGGGGACTGCCTGAGGCTATACAATGCTTTCTTGAGATAACAACACTTTCCTTTCTGCGCATATCCAGGCGGCATGCTCATATAGACTTCTTCCTCAAGGTGACCATTCAAGAAGGCGTTCTTGACATCAAGTTGGTCCATGCTCCACTTCTTTTGTACTGCCAGAGCTAAGATGATCCTTACTGTCTTCAGTTTAGCAACGGGAGCGAACGTCTCAAGATAGTCAATCCCATATTTCTGGCTAAACCGAGCTTTATAGCGTTCAACAGTGCCATCAGGTTTGTACTTCACAGTAAACACCCACTTGGAACCAACTAAGTGAGTTCCATTAGGAATATCAACAACCTCCCACGTATTGTTCTTTGCCAGGGCGTCCATCTCCTCGGTCATGGCATGTAGCCATTTGGGATCCTCCCTGGCATCCTCCACTGACCTGGGAATAACAGCCATAGATAAATAGGTAATAAAGCACTTATAGTCTTTACTGAGTTTAGCATACGAAAGAAATCTCTGAATAGGATGAGAAGTACATGACCTGGTGCCTTTGCGTAGGGCTATGAGAAGATCTTCATTCATCGGACTTGGATCATCCGGGGAGCTCACAAGATCGGGATTGGTAACATCAACAACCTCCATCACATCGGGATTGGTAACATCAACAACCTCCATCACATCCTTCTTCTTCCTGTTGTATACCTGACCAAACAAATGATCACGGGACTGTTCTTCCACAGGGCCCCCCTCCATCTGACTGTCTCTGTCCTCACTGACTGTGTCTACCACACTCACACTCAGAGAACTAGCCGTGTAATCCAAGAAATCTGTGAACTGAATCAACTGATGCGAAGAATACTCGTCCACTCTCTTACCTAGACACTCCCCCCGAAGAGGATTCGCAGGAAAGTATGCCTCATGTTCATGAAAGGTAACATCCCTGGAGACATACACTCTGGAAGTGCTAGGGTCAACACACTTGTATCCCTTCTGGGTGGAGGAATACCCCAAAAAGACCGCTTTGATGGACCGAGGATCAAGTTTCTTGAGAGTGGGACTATGATCATGGACAAAGCAAACACACCCAAACACCCGAGGGGTCAAAGGCCAGGGATTCTGAGTAGGCCACAAAACAGAATAAGGGGAATGACCATTCAACACACGAGTAGGCATACGGTTAATGAGATGAGCACTAGTGAGAAGTGCATCACCCCAGTACCGCTTAGGGACATGACGTTGAAACATGATGGCCCGGGTGACATTTAACAAATGACGGTTCTTCCTTTCAGCCACGCCATTCTGAGGAGGTGTGTAGCTACAAGATGTTTCATGTATAATACCCTTGCTTCGCAAGAAGTCATCAAGGGATTGGGAGACATACTCTCGAGCATTGTCAGTACGAAGGGTCTGAACAGGGGTCTGGAATTGAGTTTCAACAAATGCAACGAAGTTTTTGACAATGCCGGGAACTTCACTACGTTCTTTCAACAAATACACGAACGTACACCGAGAGTAATCATCGATAAGAGTCATGAAATAATGAAAACCACGACAGGTGGGTACTCCCGAAGGACCCCAAACATCAGAGTGAACCAAAGCAAATGGACGGCTGGTTTTATTGAACGAAATAGGGTACGAGGCCCTAACATGCTTAGACAACTGACACACTTCATAGGCGAAGGTGTCCAAAGAAACAGACTGAAACATCTTAGGAAACAACTGTTTAATCAACTGAAAAGGAAGATGACCAAGTCTCTCGTGCCAGCGCATAATAACGGATCTGTCATCCACGCCAGACAACTGTCCACTGGTGGCTGAAATCAAAGCAGAGGCAACCTGTACTGGCATTCTGTCGAGCCCATCAATAGCCGAACCAATCCCAATCTTCTGCCCCGTCCTCAAGTCCTGCAGTAAACAACGATCAGCAGAGAATATTAGATTACAGTTTAGCTCTTTGATAATACTGCTGACAAATAACAAATTTACGGGAATATTAGGAACATGCAGGGCATTATGAAGACAATATTTGTTCAGTAATGATAAACTCTCTTTTCCAGCCACAGAAATAGAAGAACCATCAGCCATAGATACACGCTGCTGCCCAGAAGTCAACTTGTATTCTTGAAACATCTTAGGGTCCCTGGTCATATGATGAGTAGCCCCACTGTCAACAATCCAATCACCGGGAGGGGAATTACCTTGATCACTAGTAGCAACAAGAGCCTGAGCTAACTTAGCTCCATCAAACGTAGATGTGTCCTCTGACGTAGTAGAAAGGCGACTGATGTAAGCTTGTAGTTCCTTGATTTGATCCGGGGAAAGCCTCAACTTTTCACCACTAGAAGAACCACTCTGATTTGAGTCCTGCACAAGAGAACCTCGCCGACTAGACGGAGGGCGACCACGAACAAGTCTCTTCTCAGGGTGTAGATCCCAACAAAAGTCAACAGAATGTCCTGACTTGTGACAATGTGTACATCGCCTAACAGGGCGCTGGCCAGACACAGAAGAACGGCTAACAAAGGCCGAGGGACCATTCCCATGACTGGGGTCAATCTTCATCACTTGGCGTCTTTGTTCCTCGGATTCCACTCTGGCATAAACATCTTCTATTCCAGGAATCTCATCACAGTTGAGAATTTGACTCCGAATGGATTCAAACTCATCACGCAAGCCTCCAAGGAAAAGGAACGTCCGGTCCATCCATTCCTTTTCTCAGTACCGGGCATGATCAGAACCACAGTTCCAGTTATCATTCACATGATAATCAAGTTCCTCCCACTTAGTTTTCAGGGCTGCATAGAAGGAGGCAACAGACAGGTCACCCTGTTTCAGAGAATAAATACTGCGTTTAATCTGGTACGTACGCAGAACCCTTTTTTTGCGACCATACATCCTCGCAAGCACAGTCCACATATCAAACGAAGTCGGCTTCCGCAGAATAAGAGGCTGAATATCAGCGGACACAGAGCTGATGATCCACACCTTAACCTGACTGTCTTCCAACACCCACGTCGCCCATTGAGGATCAGTTTTGCTGGGCGCCGGTTTGTCGCCTGTGATATAGGAAAGACGACCACGGCTTGTTATCCCAATCTCGAGAGCAGCAGACCAGGAGAGATAGTTGTCTTTAGTCAGACGAATGGGCGTGACCTGGACCGGCAAGATCTCGCTCTTGGGAGCGCTGCGCGCGTCAAAAGCCACATCACTTTTAGGTGCGATCTCTTCCTCCATCACAAGCAGTCAAGTTAGACGCAACACCAAGTAGCAACAAGACAACACAGCAGCGGCTCAAACACCAGCACCACACGGAACCCTAGGTGCCAGCGACGGCGCGCTGGATCGCCCGACGGCGGCGGCGCAGAGGCGTGACAACGCTGGATCGTCCGACGGCGGAACAGGAGACACCCACGGCAGCGGAAGCTACAAACGGCAACCGGGGGCGGCGCTGGATCGTCTGACGGCGGCGGCGGCGCTGAAAACTCCAACGGCGCAGGCGGCAGCGGCGCAAGGGCGACGGCGGAAACACGAGACGAAGCCACACGATCTCACGAACCTGGCTCTGATACCATGTAGAAACATGCAACACACGAAGGAAGAAGAAAGGAACACACGGTATACGTGGAAAAACCTCAGAAAGAGGAAAAAACCACGGGAAGCTCTAACCTAGGTGCACACCGCAACCCTAGGAGAGAGAAAATCTATTCACTTAATTCAACAATTACACTAAAGTGAAGATTATATAGGAGGGAGAGAAAGAGTGCCGCCTAGGGTACCGAGCCAGCCTCGGTACCCGTGCCCCATGGGACCGGGTCCAGAATTGGACCCGGTTCCCCATTACAATCTGTAGAAACACGAACCACGTAGAGGAAGAAGAGGAAGAACACACGATGTACGTGGAAAAACCTCGGACGAGGAAAAAACCACGGGAAGCTCTACCTAGGTGCACACCCGCAACCCTAGGAGAGAGAAAATTCTATTTCACTTAATTCAACACTTATACATAAGTGACAATATAAAGAGGGAGAGAGGAGAAGCTGCCTAGGGTACCGAGCCCGCTTCGGTACCCGCGCCCTATAGAACCGGGTCCAGGTATGGACCCGGTTCCCACAATAACATATTCTAACACTCCCCCTCAAGCTTGGCATACATGTCAAACATGCCAAGCTTGCTAACATTCTTTTCGAATGAAGAAGTACAAAGCCCTTTAGTTAGGACGTCTGCAACTTGATCTTCAGACTTCATATATGGCAGAATCAGCTCCTTTGAGTCAATGCGTTACCGGATAAAATGACGGTCAATCTCCACATGTTTGGTCTTGTCGTGTAGAACTGGATTATTGACAAGATTAATCGCAGACTTGTTGTCACAGTACATCTTCATTTTATCTCCCAGTTCCACACCAATATTAGTCAAAAGAATCTTCAGCCACAGCATCTCTGTAACCCCCATTGCAACAGCCCTGTACTCAGCCTCAGCACTAGACCTCGAACATACTTCTTGCTTCTTACTTCTCCAAACAACTAGGTTACCTCCAAGAAAGATACAATACCTTGTAGTAGACCTCCTTGTGTCAGTGCAACCTGCCCAATCTGCATCTGAGTAGCCCTCAATAGTAAGTTTGTCTTGTCGAGTATACAACAGTCCTTTTCCTGGGTCATTCTTTAGATATCCCAACACTCTTTCTGCACTCTTCCAGGGACAATCCGTGGGAGCATGCATAAATTGACTTAGCACATTTACCGCATACGTGATATCAGGGCGAGTTAGAGTAAGATAGATAAGCTTGCCGACTAGCCTCTGATATCGCCCTTTTCCTTCCTCATCCAGAATAGTGCCCGTCTTGATACTTATCTTAGTCCCCGACTCCATAGGAGTAAGATAGGGCCTACAACCAAGTTTACCTGTCTCCTTTAGTAAGTCAAGAGTGTACTTCCTTTGATTCATAACCAGCCCTGTCTCTGATCGAGCAATCTCTATCCCCAGAAAGTATCTCAGCTTACCCAGATCCTTGAGGTCGAATTCTTTAGCTAATCTCTCCTTCATCTTTCTGTTTTCTTCTTCATCACTGCCAGTGACAATCATATCATCAACGTAGACAAGGAGAAGACTCACCAGACCATCTCTCTGTTTTATGAATAGGGTATGATCTCCATTTCTTTGCTTGTACCCAGTAGACTTCATAACGATCCTTAGTCTCTCAAACCAAGCTCTAGGCGACTGCTTCAGGCCATACAAAGCTTTCTTGAGGTGACAACATTTTCCCTCTTGAACATACCCGGGAGGCATGCTCATATAGACTTCTTCCTCCAGATGGCCGTTCAAGAACGCATTTTTAACATCAAGCTGGTCCATGCGCCACTTCCTGTGCACAGCAAGAGCAAGAATAACCCTCACGGTCTTCAACTTTGCAACAGGGGCAAAGGTCTCAAGATAGTCGATCTCATACTTCTGGCTGAACCCCTTTGCAACCAGACGAGCTTTATATCGATCTACAGTGCCATCAGGTTTGTACTTCACGTTGTAAACCCACTTAGAGCCAACTAAGTGTGTCCCTTTAGGGGTATCAACAACTTCCCATGTTTTGTTCTTAGCTAACGCACCCATCTCCTCCGTCATAGCATGTAACCACTTGGGATCATCCTTAGCATCATCCACCGACCTGGGAATAACAACTTTGGATAAGGTTGTGATAAAACACTTGTAATTTGTACTGAGCTTAGCATAAGAAACAAATCTCTGAATAGGGTGAGAAGTACATGACCTGGTGCCTTTGCGCAAAGCAATAGGGAGCTCTTCATTCAATGGACTTGGGTCATCCGGGGAGATCACAGGATTGGGATTGGTTCTATCCTCATCACCAACATCTTCCACTGTAGCTTTCTCCTTTCTGACATAAACCTGGCCAAACAAGTGATCCCGGGCAACAGTGGGCTGAGCATCCACCGTGACCCCTTTCATATGACTGCCCTTCTCATTACTGACCGTGACCGTGTCAATCACACTGGGACTAACCTTGTACTCCAAAAACTCCATAAACTGAATCAGCTGATTAGAAGAATACTCTTCCCCTTTGTTTCCAAGACACTCCCCCTGAAGAGGATTCACCGGAAAATACGACTCATGTTCATGAAATGTGACATCCCTCGAAACATACACTTTGGAAGTAGTGGGATCCACACATTTGTACCCCTTCTGAGTGGAAGAGTACCCCAAGAAAACTCCTTTAATAGACCGGGGATCAAGTTTTTTGAGAGTAGGGCTATGATTATGCACAAAACAACTGCACCCAAAGACACGAGGAGTAAGAGGCCACGGATTCTGAGTGGGCCACAGGGTAGAATAAGGAGACTGACCATCCAACACCCTAGTAGGCATACGGTTAATGAGATGTGCACTAGTGAGAAGTGCATCACCCCAATACCGCTTCGGGACATGACGTTGGAACATAATGGCCCGGGTAACATTCAAAAGATGACGATTTTTTCGTTCAGCTATACCATTTTGAGGAGGGGTATAACTACAAGAGGTTTCATGAACAATACCCTTGCCTTTCAAGAAATCATCAAGGGATTGGGAGACATATTCCCTTGCATTATCCGTACGGAA
The DNA here is from genome assembly GCF_008831285.2 of Nymphaea colorata. Lineage (NCBI taxonomy): Eukaryota > Viridiplantae > Streptophyta > Magnoliopsida > Nymphaeales > Nymphaeaceae > Nymphaea > Nymphaea colorata. The sequence goes on along the minus strand of NC_045138.2, from coordinate 3,680,992 downwards.
AGCTTGAACAGTTGTATGGAATTGAGTCTCAACAAAGGCAACAAAGTTTTTCACAACTGCTGGAACCTCACTATGTTCTCGCAACAAGTACACGAACGTACATCTAGAGTAATCATCAATAAGCGTCAAAAAATAGTGACAACCACCACACGTGGGTACTCCAAAAGGACCCCAAACATCGGAATGAACTAAGGCAAACGGATGAGTTGTTTTATTCAATGAAATAGGGTACGAAGCCCTGACATGTTTAGCCAATTGACACACTTAACAAGCGAAGGAGTCAATGGAGACAGAAGCAAACAAATGAGGAAACAACTTCTTTATTAACGGAAAGGGGAGATGTCCAAGACGCTCGTGCCATCGCAGAACAGTAGATTGATCGTTCACACCAGACAAGTGACCACGCGTGGCAGAAATCAATGCTGAAGCAACTTTTACCGGCAGCCTGTAGAGCCCATCAGTAACCGAACCAATCCCAATCTTCTTCCCCGTCACCAAGTCCTGCAGGGAACAGTGATCAGCAGAAAAAATCAGATTACAGTTTAATTCTTTAGTAATACTGCGGGCAGAGAGTAAGTTCACAGGTATATTTGGAACATGCAGGGCATTGTGGAGACGGTATTTGTTCAACAGGGACAAGCTCCCTTTCCCAGCCACAGAGATAGAAGACCCATTTGCCATAGACACGCGTTGCTTGCCAGAGGAAAGTTGATATTCTTGAAAGAGTTTAGAGTCCCGTGTCATGTGGTGAGTCGCTCCACTATCAACAATCCAATCACCAAGAGAAGGGTTACCTTGATCAGTCGAGGCAACGAGGGCTTGGGCTAGCTGAGCCCCTTCAGACGTGGAGGACTCCTCAGGGGTAGTAGATAGGTGGCTGATGTACGCCTGTAGCTCCTTGAGTTGATCAGGGGACAGCTTGGACTTTGCACCACTAGAAGGATTGCTCTGACTGGAATCAGACACAGAAGGGCTACGCTTGCAAGAGGGAGGACGACCTCTGACCAGTCTCTTCTCAGGATGAAGATCCCAACAGAAATCCACTGAACGCCCCAACTTGTTGCAATGAGTGTAATGCCGGGCAGGACGCTGCCCAGTCCCTGAGGCACGGCTGACAAAGGCAGAAGGGCCATGACCGGTGTCAAGATGCATCACCTGGCGACGTTGTTCTTCAGACTCAACACGAGCATATACTTCCTCTATCCTCGGAATCTCATCACCATTAAGAATCTGGCTACGAATAGACTCAAATTCATCCCGCAGGCCTCCCAGAAACAGAAACGTACGGTCCATCCATTCCTTTTCCCAGTAGAGGGAATGATCTGAACCGCACTTCCACTCATCAGTCACATGATAATCTAGCTCCTCCCATTTGGTCTTCAGGGCAGCATAGAAGGCAGCAACAGACAAATCACCCTGTGTCAGGGAGTAAATACTGCGTTTAATCTAATAGGTGCGCAGATGTCTCTTCTTGCGACCATACATCTTTGCAAGCACAGTCCACATATCGAAAGAGGTCAGCTTCCGTAGAATGAGGGGCTGGATATCGGAGGACACGGAGCTGATAATCCACACCTTCACCTGGCTGTCCTCCAACGCCCACGTCGCCCATTGAGGATCAGATTTGATGGGCGCAGGTTTGTCGCCAGTGATGTAAGAGAGACGCCCACGGCTAGTAATCCCAATCTCGAGAGCGGCAGACCAAGATAGGTAATTGTCCTTGGTCAGACGGATGGAGGTGACCTGGATCGGCACGTTCTCAGTCTTGGAGGCGCTGCCCGCGTCAAGAACGGCATCTTTTTGAGTCCCCATCGCTTCTGCCATCACAAACAAGCACACAGCAACAAGAGGCACAGAAACGGAGAGTTGACGGCGGCGGGATTGAGGCAGCGGCGACGGAAGGCAGGCGACGGCGCAAAACAGAGGCCACCCACGGTGGCAGAAACGTAGAACAGGCCGAACGGAGGACTGCGGAGGCGCAACCAGCGGCGGAACGGAGGACGGCGGCGGCAGAGCAGGGCGACGTCACAAGGGCAGCAGCGGCGCCGGAACTTCAACGGCGTCGGGCGACGAAAAACTTCCACGTCAAACGATCATCGGGAAAAAAAAACTCTTCTCCAACTTTGATGGCTCTGATACCATGTAGAAACACGAACCACGTAGAGGAAGAAGAGGAAGAACACACGATGTACGTGGAAAAACCTCGGACGAGGAAAAAACCACGGGAAGCTCTACCTAGGTGCACACCCGCAACCCTAGGAGAGAGAAAATTCTATTTCACTTAATTCAACACTTATACATAAGTGACAATATAAAGAGGGAGAGAGGAGAAGCCGCCTAGGGTACCGAGCCCGCTTCGGTACCCGCGCCCCATAGAACCGGGTCCAGATATGGACCTGGTTCCCACAATAACATATTCTAACACAATCTATTTCAACAAAGGTCATTGTCATGGTCGTGAAATTCCACCAAACCTTTCCCAACTGCCTCAACCATTGAATTCCTAAAATCAAATCAGCTCCCCCCATAGCTAGGGGAAGCAATTCCACCACAAATCGTTGCCCTTGGATCTCAACCTCTTCTTTTTGGCAGCGTCCTTTACACCACAGCGAGCTGCTGTTGCCAACTACCACTTTAAATTCTGATTGCTCAATTATGTTACAGCCACATACCTTGGTAGTCTTCTCCCCAATGAAGTTATGTGTCGATCCCATGTCCACCAATATGCTGACAGCCCTTCCCTTTACTCGACATTCTACTCTCATCATTTGGGGAATGTTGTCTCCTTCTAGGGCATGAAGAGATATTTCTGGAATTAATTCTTCTATTTTGTCATCGGTCTCCTGTCCTGGGCCCCATTTTTCGTCGCATTGAAAGAACAGTCCCTTCTTGCATCGTTCCCTGATTTGTTCTAGACTAAGTCGCTTTGACCAAAACATGTTTGTTCCCTGTGCCTTCTCTGTGTGTTGGCTGAGCCTCACGCGCTGCTGGCTGGACCTCGTGCAGGTCTCTTGTGACTGGCGTTTCTGTTTGGCAAATTTTTGTTGGTCCTACTCTCCTTCCAACCTTTGCGGAGTCTGTTCGATTTTTCTTCTGCAATTCTTGCCAGCTCGAAGGCTTCTAAGAGGCTTTGGGGTTTGGCCGCTTGCACCTCAATGCGATACTCCTCCTTCAATCTGCCGATGAAGGTGCCAATCAAGGCCTCGACAGGCTACCCACTCACTATATTGCTTACCTCCTCAAATTCTGCTTGATGTTCCACCACCTTCCCTTTCTGTTTTATCTTAGACAATTCAATGTTATAGTCTAAGTAAGTTGAGGGTCTAAATCTTACCTTGAGCGCCTCCATGAAAACCCTCCATGGCGGCTTCCGTTGCTGCGTGATGATCCATTTGTACCAACATATTACTTGTCCTTCCAAGTGAAAAGCAGCATGTGAGACCCATTGGTTTGGCGCAATTTTTTTTTGGCAATCGAAATACTGTTCTATTCTAAAAACCCAACTGATAGGATCCTCTCCATTAAATTTGGGAAATTCCATCCTAGGAACCTTCATATATCCCATCGTCTCTCCCTGGCCCGTCGGCGACCCTACAAACGCATCATTGAGAGGTTGCGTACCTGTTTCCGGTGGTGCGTGATGAGGTGTGGAAGATTCTGGTTGTCCACCACGTGATCCTCCAGTCTCGTCGGCCGTCCTGTTAATAACTTCCCGCTAGGCGTAATCATTTCCTGTTGTCTCGATTGCATCTCCCTCTCGATGTCGCTAAGTCGTTGTCCCAGTTCTCCGCTACTCTTTTCAACTCCTTCGAATCTCCCAGCGATCGTTTGACGATCTGCCTATGCTTGCTCGCGCAGAGCTTCCACTGCGGCCAACGCTTCTTTTGGTGGTCATCTGGCTTCGATGCCAGATGTTGGCCGCCAGCTAATTGTGATAAAGAAAATCACACACAACACACCTAACCTAATTTACCTCTAAATTAGGGCCAAAAATTCTCTCAGCACGAGAGAGGGTCCATTTCGTTAATTTCATGACGTCCTAATACAATGTTAGTCCCCTTTTATAAGAGGGAGTAAATGGGTCACCTGCTCCTAAGACCCGACCCACACTTGTTCCTGTATCTTATGCTATTACTATAAGACTGTTAAGAGTCGGGGGCTAACACAATGAATCTTAAAGATAATAAGTTTTGAATTATTGTCACATTCTCATTTCTTGTTATGTGCTGTTTCATTAAAATGGACCAGCAAAAAACAGATGGTAAGGGGGGGCATTTTTGGCTGTAGTGCCTAGCATCCATTTTGCTTCCAATGCAGGGAAAAAAACACAGAACATACTTCTTACTGGTTTTTGAGGAAAAATGTTCACATGGAGGTTTTGAACTAAAGCATAGGAAACATTTTTCATGTATTTAAGGCACAACTGAAAGATTGTTCCATTAATCCATAATAGCATATCTTTTATGCACTTTGTTTTCCAAAACGCTCTTTCCGCCCCTTGCGGTGGTTTGAAGGCTGACAGCAATTAGGTTCTTGCCGTGCCGCACGGACTGACGGAGTCAGCCTGTGACAGAAACAGCTGTATGAAAAAATATTATGTACTACTGTTACTTGAAGGATGTACTGAAGGTTAAGAAATGTCAAACAGAAAATAGAAGTATAGAACACAAAAAATTCTGGTTACTACATAAGAAATAATGGTTCTTGCATTTTACTGCATCATTTTAGTTGGAAACCCATCAAAGAAAAGTTACAGAGCTTAACTATTTTGTTCTTGTTGTAGCTTTCTAGATATCTTTAAAGTTCAAAATTTTCCCCTTAAAATATCTGTTAATTTCTGATAAGTTTGTTTGTATTACAGCGTGCTTCGGAATACTTTTCACCACATTTAAAGGGCACAGATGAATTCCTGCATTTGCATGCATATTGGGCTCGCCTAGAAGTTGAGCTTGCAAAAGATCCAGTTGCTGCTCGAGGAGTATGGGAGAGCTTAATAAAGTTGAGGTCTGGATAGATGTGGTCTTTCACTTCTAAGTGATAAGATGGTTGCTTATTTCCTTCTTATCTAATCTCATTTTCATTAAAATATGTTTTTTCACTGTTTGAAGTGGCTCTTTGTTGGAAGTCTGGCAAGGATATATAGCAATGGAAATTGGATTGAAAAACATTCATGAGGCAAGGTCTATCTATAAGAGGTGTTACAGTAAAAGATTTTCAGGAAGTGGGTCAAAGGTAACTCTGTGTGTGTGTTTGTTAATATGAACATTGTTGCAGATTGCAGATCAATTTTCTTTGATAGGTTTCTTCTCTTATCTTTGTGAAAAGCATGCCATTTGTCAGATTTCAAGTCAACTTACTTTGTTTCTCGATTGAACTGTTTATTTTTCAAACATAACAAAAAATTAGGAGATCATTAACACCATTTTAGGAGAAATATCTTGATCGTATGCCAGTGGTTATGTACATGTGTGTGTGTGTATACATATATATGGGTTGGTCACAAGAATAGACATGTATTGCTGGCATGAATCCCACTAACTTGTCATTTGAAAAAAAAAAAAAAGCAACTTTCAGGATTCGTGTCAGTAGTATTCCAACTTCCACAATGCAACTATTGCTTGGAGACAGGGATCTGGCTAAACAGCCCATGTACCTGTGTTGATATGCCAACACAGGGAAGCGGTTATGGCAACACCAGTTGGACAGTTCGGCATTGGAAAGACCCAAAACATATGATTTAAGAAAATAACAAAGTCTCCTTGATGTCTACCTCCTGTTGACTTCTCACCTTCCCTTTGCACAAATATTGTCTACCAGAGTTTATGATGGCCAGCAGTGGCACTCGCCAGCTGGTAACACCCAGCCATGAACAGCGGCAGCTGGCAGTGGCAAAGTATGCACTTTTTGTTTCAATTTTTTCTGTTTTTTAAGTTAGAGTTTGTTATTTCCCCCCTCTTTAGAGAGAGAGAGAGAGAGAGAGAGAGAGAGGACCTTGTTTCCTGCTCTGCTGCTTTCCCATCAGTGATGAAGAGAGAGAGGGAGTGGGGGGGCTGCAGCATGTGCCTGTTTCTTTCTTTTTAACATTTTTAAATTTCTCCTTAAGTCCATGAAAATTTACTCTTATTATGGAAACAATTTAAATAATATGCGAAACTTGCAAACTGGTGCGACAATGTTGCAAATTTCTTAAACAGAATACCAAGCATAAGTTTTTCTTATATATATATTATAATATACTCTCTCTCTCTCTCTCTGCCAGTACCCGCATCACGATACCCATACCGGTACTTGTGTGACTTAGTTGCACCATCAGTTTTCTGAAAATGATTTTAAAGCAAATAGGCAAATAGTGATATATTTTTGGCTGTTTCTGTGCATGAAAATATTGTCATTCACATCCTGCACATTTTAGGCTAGGTAAATTATTTTTTATTTCTATCTAATTGGTCAATTATGCTAAATTTAAAAAGATAGGGTTTCTAATCTCATCCTGAGCTTAAAGGACAACTCTGCATCCATCATCCATCAACCTGTCTTTCTTTAATTGGATGCACTGTCATAAATTCATAATTGATTGTTTGAAAACGTAAGTGGGGACAACTTGGATAATCTGAGACGTATTTCCCATCTTTTTGGGCCTTAACAAGTGTTTGCTTCTGATGGGTTTTATTAGTGATGACACTCATATAGTTATTCAGGGAAGGGTAGATATACCTGAGCAAAGATGTCCTAGAAAAGTGTTGTTCTGGTCTGTGAACTAGACCTTTTAAGTTGCATGATCGTCTCTGTCATATTATGAGTGTGAGCCATGTGAACTTCCCTACTCCATTGTTCTTCACTTATTTAATGGCAGTCGTAGTAGGCAGGATTTTGGCTAAGCTGATTACTGAAAGAGGGCTCCGTCCGTCAGAAGTAATTGTCATTGGATTTGATATGCTCTTGAAACTTAAAAGAGATGTAGGAACAAATTGTAATACCTCTAAATGTTACGTAACTGCTTTTTAGTTTTTATGCAATTATTAATTAGGACAAAGTACACCATAAAACAGACAAAACCAAGAGAAGAATGAACTGTTACACTCTTTGCAAAGGCCCTAGCATATGAAGCCAATTTAATTTGAACAAGTTCATAATATGAAGTTCAAGCAAAAATTTTATAGTTCATAAATGGGCACTAAGCTGGCGTCTGCCTTCTGTCAAACATGGGTATAAAGTGTCAAACAACACACATATGAGAAGGAAAATTCTGTAAGTAACACCTTTTCTAACTTATTAATGGGTAACATTGAAAAAAGAGGGAGTCTTGAGTCTACTGAAGTGGCCATTATAGCCATTACCAGTTTGTAGAGTCTAGGTCCACTTTAATTATGAAACACGTGAAAAAGGAAACAATTGTAGCCTTGAGAAAAATAAATAAGCACTACTGGAGTTATATATATATATATATATATATATATATAGAGAGAGAGAGAGAGAGAGAGAGAGAGAGAGAGCAGGCCATAGCAACCAGCTGACATGAAACCAGAGAAAGAAAAGAAGGAAAAGTAGAAAAGGAGCACAGTCAGTTTTGGAGAAAAAGGATAACTATTCTGTATTTTGATGGAGATCCAGCTTGTTATGAGTCCACATCCTTTTGAAGACATATCTTACCTGAGATATGCACACAAGATTTTTTGGATGTTTCATATCCCAGGCATGTCAAGTGTATTGGTTTGGGTTTTAGTGTCTAGACATGTTCAGTACTGCTGCCTCAGGCTTTGCAAGGGTAAATGCATGATATCTCCTTAGGTATCCTCAAAGTCCCAAAGCCAAGATTGTAACTAACAACTGCTAAAAATTGTGTTGCGATTAATAAAATTTGTTTTATTAAGACTGTTTCTTTTCTCAATTTCTCTTCAGTTATAAACATAAAATTTGTCAATCACATAAAGCACTGGTTGGTGCTTAGAAGAGTCAAATCTTAATTGCACGTAAAAAAAGTAATAAGGCACAATTCAAGTTCTTACCAGATGCACGTATAGGTACTAATACTATGAATTCATATTTCCAAAAAAAAAAAAGATCATGACAACAGTTTGGTACCAGATGCCTATTCTATATAATTATTAATATTATATATAGTATAGATTCATATATTTCTTATTATCATTTTTTTTCCAAGAAGTTCTGGATATACACTATGAAGTGACTATCATTATGGGCTGCTTCCAACAGCTAGAATTCTAGCACATGGAAGAGTGTGCGTGCTTGTGTCTGCTTTTTTGAAAAAAAAAAAAAGAGAACAGAAAATGAAGGAAAATAAAAAATACAATGTTTTGAAAGAATACTCAAAATGAATTCCAGGAAAAAATGTTTTTTTTTTTAAATTTTTTAAACAAATTTAATGACTAAGTTGAATTTTTGTCAGTTTAGTGCTAGAAAACTCAAATTTTGATATTTTTTTAGTTCATTGAGATTTTCCTGAGGAAAAAAAATCCCACACTTGAAAAACCTTGCCCATAAGAACTTGACAACAGAATTTGTCACAATTTTATATATATATATGTGTGTGTGTGTGTTGTGTGTATAAAGAGAGAGAGAGAGAGAGAGAGGTTATGTCCCTTGTTAACTATGTCACATGGTTGCTCCTCAACGGTTGCTGCAGCCGTGTTGATGCTGCTGCTGCTGCTTTTCTAACACAGCACGTTTTGTGTGGTCAGCTGAATTGGGCTAAAACTGATTATTTTAAATGTGGACCTAACTAAAAGACCTCTAATATAAAAAGTTTTATGTGTAAGTATAAATAAGGCTACTAAACAGTTTATATATATATATATATATATATATATATATATACACACCGTACCCTCATCTATTTTTTTTTCGAAAAATTGGCACACCCCTACTCGCACCCACAGCATGCACTCATGTGACGGCTTATTAAAGTATTCTTGTTTGTAAGCATTCCCTTGAGCTGTCCCTTGAGTTCTTGTTGAGGTGAACATGCATTGTGGCATACATGCATGATAACCACTGCAACAATTGTGTAACAAGCACATAGTTTCACAAAGAAAATAGTGCCATCCCATCAACCATAGGACCCCATGAATCAGATGACAATTTATGTTTTTTTACTGTTATGTAATGTATTTGAAGTAAATTTTTTTTCCATCAATCAGATGATACTTTTCTTTTGACACATTAAATTGTTCAGGATATATGTACTTCATGGTTGCGATTTGAAAGAGAATATGGAACTCTAGAAGATTTCGACCATGCCATGAAGAAGGTATTTAATGCATATTTCTGCTAGTCACTCATGCTGTAAAGGCATTTGAGTATTTCTTTCATGCTTTTATTAGTGGATTATGCTATGAACAAAGCCAGTGACTAGCTTGACAATGGATAGTGTAGGCTCCTGATTTGTTTTTTGACTTTTTCAGATGGCAATAGAAGAGTTTTCATTATCTATGATATGTTTTTAGCGTAGACTATCTTCATTACTTTGGTCCAGCTAGTGAGAGCAGAATTTGCTATGGGATCAACTTTATTAAGTGTTGCTTCTCCATCACAGTAAAATGCATGGTTTAAGGCAGCCGGGCTGCTTTGGTGTTCATAATTTCATCTTAGTCAACTTATTGTCAATTGTCATGCAAAATTAATTTGGGTGTAGTTTCTTAAGGAGTTAGCATCTCAGTGAACTATTTTTTGAGCTCTTGATGGCTTGCAAAGATGCATTCATGAAGTCTCTGAGTTTCCTGCTTTCAATTTACTTGTTGAAAATAGCTTCATGTAACTATGTTTTCCCCATGTTAACGAGTTTGTATCTAGACGGGTTGCAGGTTCGGACCTGACCCATCCATCTCTTAAGTGTGGTGATTGTCGGAAGGGTGTTTTAACCCTAATTTGTTTTTGTTAATGAAATTAAGAGAGAGAGAAAATCACAGCTAGTGAGTGCGCTTCTTCCATCTCTACTGTGTTTTTTTTCCTTAGTTTTTGAGGGATTTTCCACGTTAAATCCGTGTTTCTCTTCTCTTCTTCCATATCCATATTTCTACATGGTATCAGAGCAGTTTTTTTTTTCTTAATTATTATTATTATCAAAGAAGACTTTTTCCTAGTGAGACGTCGCTAGAGCCTTTTTTTTGGAGCCGTAGCTCGAGCCATCGTTTGAGTGCACCATTGCTTGAGTATGCTATCGCTGGATCCGTCGCCTGAGTGGGCTGCTGCTAGAGCCGTCGTCTAAGTGCCCCTTCTCTGGAGCCATCGCCTGAGTGCGTCATTGCCTGAGTATGCTATCGCTGGAGCCGTCGCCTGAATGAACGGCTCTTGTCGCTGGAAAAGGTTGAGGACTGCTGCCTCTGGTGGGAGATAGCCTACTGGTCGCAGGAAAACCCTGAACATTGCCGGAAGAAAAGTGAGGATTGGTCGCTGCACCGCACGGGCGGTAGCAGCAGTGAGGGCTTTGATTGTGTGCAGCTCCATGTCGTATTTGGAGCAGGTCTTCTGTGTGCAGCTTTGTGTTGCAGATTGGCGCAGGTCCTCTTTGGCGGAAGTGGTGTCACCTTTTGTGTGCAGACCTGGTGCCACAGACTGGAGCAGGTCCTCTTGCGTTGCTTGATTTCTGTGCATTGTGATTCCCATTACGCATGATGGCTACTAAGCAGAAAGAGGGTAGCTCAACTAAAAGGATGGGTTGTATCGTAGAAACCGGATCATCTTCATGTCCAAGTCACAATGATTCGCTTGACCAAGGACATTTACCTTCGCTGGTATGCCATCATTACAATGGGAATTGTTGGTCATGGCTGGATTTCCTACATAAATGGAAGAAAGAAACGGCTTGTTGAAACTGATCCTTACTGGGAAATGTGGTATCTTGAAGTTAATTAGGTCAAAACCTGGCTTGTTAACTTTGTTCACTGAACTTCAGTCATTGATTCTTCGGAAAAGGACTGCCTACAATATGTGGATTGTCTTTGAACAGATGTATGCACAAAAAAAGAAAGATGTCTGTGTCTAGTGTCTACCAATTGATGAAGGATATATATTCTCTTCAGTAGGTTGATAGCACTGTAGCTGAATTTTATGCTTCCCTGAAAGAATTGGATTATTACTTCCAAAATAAGTGGGAGTGTGCATATGACCAGAAACTGTTTTGGGAAAGAATGGAAAAGTTGCATTTTTGTGTTCCTTGGAGGCTTGAAGGATGAATTTGAAGGCATTCAAAGTCAAATTCTTAACTTTGGGGAAGTTTCTAACATTGTGGAAGTCTATTTCAGAGTTGAGGCTGATGAACAAAGGCGACTTGTGATGGTAGGCCTGGGTTCCACTGACGTTATGCCTGGTATACTATCTGCCTTGGTTAGCCATGGTCCGGGATCCAGCCAGAAAGGCATTCGGAAATGCTCACATTGCAAAAAGAATGGTCATACTGTTGATTTTTGTTGGGATCTCCATCCAAAAAGGAAGAATAATCGTGGCAGCAAAAAACTTGAGAGAAAAAAAGGTGGCTGCTGTTCCTGAAGCTGTTGATTACATTGGTGAAGAAAGGACGGTTACTGCTGATCAGATTCGTGAACTTCAAGCCTACTTAAGCTGCATTGATGTTCACAAGGATGAGCGTTCTGATGATGTGAAGGTCAATCGTGTCCTTGCCGTGAGTGGTAATAAAGGTAATTTATTCTGGTGAATGGATTGTTGATGGTGGTGCTACACACCCTATGACCGGAGATTCCAAGGTATTTCAGGAATACGACCTCTCTTATGTGAAGGAGAGGGTCGCTGTAGCGGATGGATCTTTTATATCTACAGCTGGAAAAGGGAGTCTTGTGCTGCTATTAAATAAATATCTAGTTTATAATGCACTTCACGTTCCTCATCTTCCTTTGAATCTTTTGTCTATCAGCAAGATCAGCAAAGAGTTGAACTATAACTTAATATTTTTTGTGGATCGATTTGTTTTGCAAAAACTTGTTGACATGGAGGAAGATTGGGATTAGTTTGGCTTCTGATGAGCTGTATCACTGTATCAGATGCCATTGAAGGTTGCAAGTGCTCTTATGACAATAATCATTGAGGAAAAGAACAAAGATGATCAGATTCAGCTTGTTTTGAGATGGCACGAGAGACTTAGGCACCTTCCTTTTGTTTTACTTCGACGGTTGTTTCCTGATTTGTTTTTCAACATTAGCATGGACTTAGTATCATGTGAATTCTGCCAATTGGCTAAACATGTTCATGCTTTGTACCCTATTTCTGAAAGTCGATCTCATAAAGCTTTTGCCTTGATTCATTATGATGTGTGTGGCCCTTCGGGCATTTCCTTTGGTCATGATTTTCAATATTTCGTTATGTTTATTGATGATTATTCTCGTAGCACTTTTGTCTATCTGTTGAAAGATCGTAGTGAAGTGGCTAATGTCGTTGAAACCTTTATGACTCTTGTAGAAACATAGTATAATGCTTCTGTTCAGACCTTTTGATATGTTAATGCTCGTGAGTATGCCTCTAATTCTGTTGAAACATTCTTTCGGAAAAGGGAATTGTCCATGAGACATCATGTTGTTACATCCTGCCTCAAATTGGAGTTGCTGAGCGAAAGAACTGTCATTTGCTTGATGTCACTCGAGTCTTGTTGTTTCAACGACATGCCCAAGAAGTATTGGGGTGATGTACTCACCTGTGCTTTTCTTATCAACCATATGCCTAGTCCTGTGAATGAGCAGACTCCTTATTCTATGTTAATGCATGGCCGGGATCCATTTGCTCTCCCCCCTTATGTGTTTGGCTGTGTATGTTTCATTCATAATCACAGTCCACATGTCGAGAAATTAGATCCTCAGGCCTTTAAAGGTATATTCTTGGGTTACTCTTCTATACAGAAAGGGTATAAGCTATGTCACATAGGTATGGATACGGGTGCGGGTACGAGTACTGACTATTTTAAAAAAACTTGGGTGCGGGGGTACGGCTGTATATATATATATAAACAATAAGAAATACTTAGAAAATATGTATCAAAATAAAGAATATACATCAACATAAACAAATAAATAACATAGAAGATATATATCAACGGCTCTTGCAGCAGTGTGTTTAAGAAACCTATGAAAAACTTTAAACATATGGACAACCAAACAGCCCCCTAGTCAAATATGAATATCAATCGAATTTTCACATAAAAAAAAGAATAAAAAGTAAGGTGAAAAAATTAAATCAAAGTAAAATTAAGCAGTTTTGATCTATAGGTACCCATGTGTCAAAGTACCCATTTTGAGTACGAGTACGGCGACACGGGTACGTGGACCTTACTGAAGTACCCATGTGACTTAGGGTATAAGTGTTTGGATCCTTCCACAGGTCATTGTTATGTGACCAAGGATGTGACATTTTTCGAGCATATTTTCTGCTTCCAACAAAATCTTCTTCTAGGGAGATTTTGGGAAGAAATAAGGAAGAATATTCGCAGTTGCAAGAAATTCAGTTTGTTGACTTCTTGGGCTATAAAAGTGAACAATATAGAGAAGCTGATGTGACCAAGCAGTATGTGAGTGAAATTGGGCTACAAAGTGCTACCAGGCAGTGTGAAGGGCAGCGTAATCATTTATTTGGACAGGTTTACTCCAGGAGGCACCCTATTGAAAATGAAAAAAATGAAGACACCAATCCCAATTCTGAGATACCCTTGGATGATCCAAGTCCAATGTGTGAGGAACACGATGAAAAGGTCAGAAATGACATAAATATTGAAGAACTTTGTATTGCCCTGAGAAAAGGGATCAAGTCATGTACTATGCCCCTATTGGTAACTTTGTGTCTTATTCAAAGCTTAGTAGAGATTACAAATGCTTCATATCCTTTCTTTTTACTTCTATTATTTTCGGGACTGTTGTGGAGGCTCAGGTGAATCCGAAATGAGTTTTGTCATGCAAGAGGAAATGAAAGCCCTTAACAAAAATAGAACGTGGAAAGTTGTGGATATTCTTGAGGATGCTCATCTTGTGGGATCAAAGTAGATTTATACAATTAAGTACAAACTTGATGGATCTGTGAAAAGATAAAAGGCTCGGCTGGTCGCAAAAGCTTTTAGTCAAAAGTATGGCATAGACTACCTAGAGACGTTTGCCCCAGTTGCAAAGATGAAGACTGTCAGAGTGATTCTTGCTTTAGCAGTTTCAAAGGAGTGGCAGATGTATCAACTTGATGTAAAGAATGTCTTCCTGAACGGTGACCTGGAAGAGAAAGTTTATATGAGTGTGCCCTCTCGGTTATGAGAGAACATGAAATTGCTGCAAACTGAATAAGGCCTTGTATGGTCTTAAACAATCTCCTCGAGCATGGTTTGAGCGCCTCAGACTTGTGATAAAGAAGTATGGATACCATCAAGGTAATGGAAACCACACCCTTTTGTGAAACAGAGGGAGGACAAGGTTGCTCTTCTCTTAGTTTATGTGTATGACATGATAGTTACAAGAGAGGATGAAGAAGAGGTTACAAGGCTGAAAAAGATGTTAGCTTCAAAGTTTGATCTCAAAGACCTTGGGAAGTTAAGATACTTCCTTGGTATAGAAATGGCTAGGTCAAGCACTGGCGTTGTTATAAATCAAAGAAATTACACTCTTGTCTTGTTGAAAGAGACCGACAAGCTTGGCTGCCGACCATTCCTATTGCATGTTAGTACTAAGATCAATATTAAAGATGGGAAGTTTCTTGATGGTAAAGCTAAAGAGCAATATCAGTGGTGAGTTGGGAGGTTGATTTATCTAACTCTCACTAGACCCGACATCACTTTTGTCGTGAATGTGATGAGTCAATTCATGCATACTCCTACTGATGCTCATTGGAAGGCTGCTGAGAGGATCTTGTGCTATCTAAAGAAGAATCCTAGTAATGGCCTTCTAAATGTGAGACAATATCTACTTAACATTGAAGGATATTCTGATGCTGATTGGACAGGCTACATTGATACGAGGACGTCTACCACTATTATTGTGTCTATTTGGGAGGTAACCTGGTGGTGTGGAGAAGTAAAAGGCAAGATGTTTGTTCCCGTTCGAGTGCCGAGGCCGAGTACCGTGCTATGTCACATGGGTACTTCTCTTAAGGAGGAGTAACCGCATGGTACGAGTACGGGTATGACCCTGAGTGCGGCAAAGGTGAGGTCAACGCAGCATCGGGTACGGTCAACGTACTAGGGATCATTTTTGTCCATTTTCAGACTCGGTCAAAGTTGATCAAGTCCAAAGTTGTCCAGTTTTTGAGTTGAAAATTAAAAATCCCCCTCTCTTTTCCTGTTTCCTTTTTCACTCTAAACCTTTCTTGTACATAGTTCCTTACAACTTTTCATTTAAAATCTTCCATACAATGTTTCGAAAAGCGATCCCTTCTCTATAGCGATGTCAATATATCTTAAAAGCGTTTTGGATCATGATTTATGAATATGTTATTCATTTTGAAATTTTTTGACAGATATATATATATATATATATATATATATATATATATATATATATATGTATATGTATGTGTATATGTATATATATATGTATATGTATATGTATATTGTAGAAACACGAACCACAAAGAGAGAGAGTGGAGAACGAACACACAATCTACGTGGAAAACCTCAGAAAGAGGTGAAAAACCACGGGGAGGCTCTGACCTAGGGGCTCACCGCAACCCTAGGAGAGAGAAAATGTATTTCACTTAATTCAACACTAAACACAAGTGACAATATAAAGAGGAGGGAGAGAGGAGAAGCCGCCTAGGGTACCGAGCCCGCCTCGGTACCCGCGCCCCATAGAACCGGGTCCAGGAATGGATCCGGTTCCCACAGCAACATATTCTAACACTCCCCCTCAAGCTTGGCATACATGTCAAACATGCCAAGCTTGCTAACATTCTTTTCGAATGAAGAAGTACAAAGCCCTTTAGTTAGGACGTCTGCAACTTGATCTTCAGACTTCATATATGGCAGAATCAGCTCCTTTGAGTCAATGCGTTCCCGGATAAAATGACGGTCAATCTCCACATGTTTGGTCCTGTCATGCAGAACTGGATTATTGGCAAGATTAATCGCAGACTTGTTGTCACAGTACATCTTCATTTTATCTCCCAGTTCCACACCAATATCAGTCAAAAGAATCTTCAGCCACAGCATCTCTGTAACCCCCATTGCAACAGCCCTGTACTCAGCCTCAGCACTAGACCTCGAACATACTTCTTGTCTCTTACTTCTCCAAACAACTAGGTTACCTCCAAGAAAGATACAATACCCTGTAGTAGACCTCCTTGTGTCAGTGCAACCTGCCCAATCTGCATCTGAGTAGCCCTCAATAGTAAGTTTGTCTTGTCAAGTATACAGCAGTCCTTTTCCTGGGTCACTTTAGATATCCCAACACTCTTTCTGCACTCTTCCAGTGACAGTCCGTGGGAGCATGCATAAATTGACTTAGCACATTTACCGCATACGTGATATCAGGGCGAGTTAGAGTAAGATAGATAAGCTTACCTACTAGCCTCTGATATCGCCCTTTTCCTTCCTCATCCAGAATAGTGCCCGTCTTGATACTTATCTTAGTCCCCGACTCCATAGGAGTAAGATAGGGCCTACAACCAAGTTTGCCTGTCTCCTTTAGTAAGTCAAGAGTGTACTTCCTTTGATTCATAACCAGCCCTGTCTCTGATCGAGCAATCTCTATCCCCAGAAAGTATCTCAGCCTACCCAGATCCTTGAGGTCGAATTCTTTAGCTAATCTCTCCTTCATCTTTCTGTTTTCTTCTTCATCACTGCCAGTGACAATCATATCATCAACGTAGACAAGGAGAAGACTCACCAGACCATCTCTCTGCTTTATGAATAGGGTATGATCTCCATTTCCTTGCTTGTACCCAGTAGACTTCATAACGATCATTAGTCTCTCAAACCAAGCTCTAGGCGACTGCTTCAAGCCATACAAAGCTTTCTTGAGGTGACAACATTTTCCCTCTTGAACATACCCAGGAGGCATGCTCATATAGACTTCTTCCTCCAGATGGCCGTTCAAGAACGCATTTTTAACATCAAGCTGGTCCATACGCCACTTCCTGTGCACAGCAAGAGCAAGAATAACCCTCACGGTCTTCAACTTTGCAACAGGGGCAAAGGTCTCAAGATAGTCGATCCCATACTTCTGGCTGAACCCCTTTGCAACCAAACGAGCTTTATATCGATCTACAGTGCCATCAGGTTTGTACTTCACGTTGTAAACCCACTTAGAGCCAACTAAGTGTGTCCCTTTAGGGATATCAACAACTTCCCATGTTTTGTTCTTAGCTAACGCACCCATCTCCTCTGTCATAGCATGTAACCACTTGGGATCATCCTTAGCATCATCCACCGACCTGGGAATAACAACTTTGGATAAGGTTGTGATAAAACATTTGTAATTTGTACTGAGCTTAGCATAAGAAACAAATCTCTGAATAGGGTGAGAAGTACATGACCTGGTGCCTTTGCGCACAGCAATGGGGAGCTCTTCATTCGATGGACTTGGGTCATCCGGGGAGATCACAGGATTGGGATTGGTTCTATCCTCATCACCAACATCTTCCACTGTAGCTTTCTCCTTTCTGACATAAACCTGGCCAAACAAGTGATCCCGGGCAACAATGGGCTGAGCATCCACCGTGACCCCTTCCATATGGCTGCCCTTCTCATTACTGACCATGACCGTGTCAATCACACTGGGACTAACCTTGTAATCCAAAAACTCCATAAACTGAATTAGCTGATTAGAGGAATACTCTTCCCCTTTGTTCCCAAGACACTCCCCCTGAAGAGGATTCACCGAAAAATACGACTCATGTTCATGAAATGTGACATCCCTCGAAACATACACTTTGGAAGTAGTGGGATCCACACATTTATACCCCTTCTGAGTGGAAGAGTACCCCAAGAAAACTCCTTTAATAGACCGGGGATCAAGTTTTTTGAGAGTAGGGCTATGATTATGCACAAAACAACTGCACCCAAAGACACGAGGAGTAAGAGGCCACGGATTCTGAGTGGGCCACAGGGTAGAATAAGGAGACTGACCATCCAACACCCTAGTAGGCATACGGTTAATGAGATGTGCACTAGTGAGAAGTGCATCACCCCAATACCGCTTCGGGACATGACGTTGGAACATAATGGCCCGGGTAACATTCAATAAATGACGATTTTTACGTTCAGCTATACCATTTTGAGGAGGGGTATAACTACAAGAGGTTTCATGAACAATACCCTTGCCTTTCAAGAATTCATCAAGGGATTGGGAGACATATTCCCTTGCATTATCCGTACGGAAAGCTTGAACAGTAGTATGGAATTGAGTCTCAACAAAGGCAACAAAGTTTTTCACAACTGCTGGAACCTCACTACGTTCTCGCAACAAGTACACGAACGTACATCTAGAGTAATCATCAATAAGCGTCAAAAAATAGTGACAACCACCACACGTGGGTACTCCAGAAGGACCCCAAACATCGGAATGAACTAAGGCAAACGGATGAGTGGTTTTATTCAAAGAAATAGGGTACGAAGCCCTGACATGTTTAGCCAATTGACACACTTCACAAGCGAAGGAGTCAATGGAGACAGAAGCAAACAAATGAGGAAACAACTTCTTTATTAACTGGAAGGGGAGATGTCCAAGACGCTCGTGCCATCGCAGAACAGTAGATCTATCGTTCACACCAGACAAGTGACCACTCGTGGCAGAAATCAATGCTGAAGCAACTTGTACCGGCAGCCTGTAGAGCCCATCAGTAACCGAACCAATCCCAATCTTCCTCCCCGTCACCAAGTCCTGCAGGGAACAATGATCAGCAGAGAAAATAAGATTACAGTTTAGTTCTTTAGTAATACTGCTGACAGAGAGTAAGTTCACAGGAATATTTGGAACATGCAGGGCATTGTGGAGACGGTATTTGTTCAACAGGGACAAGCTCCCTTTCCCAGCCACAGAGATAGAAGATGCCATAGACACGCGTTGCTTGCCAGAGGAAAGTTGATATTCTTGAAAGAGTTTAGAGTCCCCTGTCATGTGGTGAGTGGCTCCACTATCAACAATCCAATCACCAAGAGAAGGGTTACCTTGATCAGTCGAGGCAACGAGAGCTTGGGCTAGCTGGGCCCCTTCAGACGTGGAGGACTGCTCAGGGGAAGTAGATAGACGGCTGATGTACGCCTGTAGCTCCTTGAGTTGAGCAGGGGACAACTTGGACTTTGCACCACTAGAAGAATTGCTCTGACTGGAATCAGACACAGAAGGGCTACGCTTGCCAGAGGGAGGACGACCTCTGACCAGTCTCTTCTCGGGATGAAGATCCCAACAGAAATCCACCGAGTGCCCCAACTTGTGGCAATGAGTGCAATGTCGGGCAGGACGCTGCCCAGTCCCTGAGGCACGGCTGACAAAGGCAGAAGGGCCATGACCGGTGTCAAGATGCATCACCTGGCGACATTGTTCTTCAGACTCAACACGAGCATATACTTCCTCTATCCCTGGAATCTCATCACCATTAAGAATCTGGCTACGAATAGACTCAAATTCATCCCGCAGGCCTCCCAGAAACAGAAACGTACGGTCCATCCATTCCTTTTCCCAGTAGAGGGAATGATCTGAACTGCACGTCCACTCATTAGTCACATGATAATCTAGCTCCTCCCATTTGGTCTTCAGGGCAGCATAGAAGGCAGCAACAGACAAATCACCCTGTGTCAGAGAGTAAATACTGCGTTTAATCTGATAGGTGCGCAAATGTCTCTTCTTGCGACCATACATCTTTGCAAGCACAGTCCACATATCAAAAGAGGTCGGCTTCCGCAGAATGAGGGGCTGGATATCGGATGACACGGAGCTGATAATCCACACCTTCACTTGGCTGTCCTCCAACGCCCACGTCGCCCATTGAGGATCAGATTTGATGGGCGCAGGTTTGTCGCCAGTGATGTAAGAGAGACGCCCACGGCTAGTAATCCCAATCTCGAGAGCGGCAGACCAGGATAGGTAATTGTCCTTGGTCAGACGGATGGAGGTGACCTGGATCGGCACGTTCTCAGTCTTGGAGGCGCTGCCCATGTCAAGAACGGCATCTTTTTGAGTCCCCATCGCGTCTGCCATCACAAACAAGCACACAGCAACAAGAGGCATAGCAGCGGGACTGAGGCAACGGCGACGGGAAGGAGGCAGCGGCGACGGCGGCGGGAATGAGGCAGCGGCAACGGAAAGCAAGCGACGGCGCAACACAGAGGCCACCCACGGTGGCAGAAACAAAGAACGGGCCGAACAGAGGACGGCGGAACAGAGGACGGCGGCGGCGGAACAAAGGACGGCGGCGGCAGAGCAGGGCGACGTCACAAGGGCAGCAGCGGCGCCGGAACAGAGGACGGCGGCGGCAGAACAAAGGACAGCGGCGGCAGAGCAAGGCGACGTCACAAGGGCAGCAGCGGCGCCGGAACTTCAACGGCGTCGGGTGACAAAAAAAAAAACTTGACGATCCTCGAAAAAACGCTTCTCCAACTCCGCTGGCTCTGATACCATGTAGAAACACGAACCACAAAGAGAGAGAGTGGAGAACGAACACACAATCTACGTGGAAAACCTCAGAAAGAGGTGAAAAACCACGGGGAGGCTCTGACCTAGGGGCTCACCGCAACCCTAGGAGAGAGAAAATGTATTTCACTTAATTCAACACTAAACACAAGTGACAATATAAAGAGGAGGGAGAGAGGAGAAGCCGCCTAGGGTACCGAGCCCGCCTCGGTACCCACGCCCCATAGAACCGGGTCCAGGAATGGATCCGGTTCCCACAGCAACATATTCTAACCTATGTCACACGGATACGGGTACGGGTATCCTGTGGGTACGGGTACGGGTACGGGGATACGGCAAGTTTCAAAATTTTAGGATACGCAGACACGGCGAATATTAAATTCAAAAAAAATAAAAATGATAAAAAGATGGAAAAAACGTATAATGAACATAAAATTTATGAAACAGTGAAATAAAACATCGCACATAAGATGAAAAATATGATTCTAAACCGTCCAATCTTCAAACCAAAACATCCCCAAATCGGCAAGAAATGCCCAATATACATTAAACATAAAAAAAAGATGGAAAAAACGTATAATGAACATAAAATTTATGAAACAGTGAAATAAAACATCACACATAGCATTGAAGAATATGATTCTAAACCGAAAACATCCCAAAATCGGCAAGAAATACTCAATCTAAAAAATCCCCAAATAAAAGTTGAAACCCTAACTTCTAATATCGAAAATAATAGACAAAAGAAACACTTACCTGTCTGTCGCCGGCTGCCGCCGGACGCCACCGGAAGTCGCCGGAGGTCGTCGCCGTCGCCCGCCATTGCCGAACTGTGCTGCCAACCTGCCGCGGAAGCCGTCGAGGGTAAAGGAAGGTCGACGATCGAGGGTAAGTGTTAATGCGTAAAACAAAATGGGTTAAAAAATCGGTTATAAAAGTGGTTTGGATCGGGTCTGACCCAGACCCGATCCAAAACGTATCCAGCCGTATCGCCGTGTCGGGATCCCCGTGTCGGCGTGTCGACGCCGGTACTTGAACCATTCTGCCGTATCCGTGTGACATAGATTCTAACATATATATATATGTATATGTATATGTCCGTGTGTGTGTACGGCCGTACCCCCGCACCCAATTTTTTTTAAAATGGTCCGTACCTGCACCGGTACCCGTACCCATACCTATGTGACATAGGTACCATGCTGTAGCAAATGGGAGTCTCTGAATATTGTGGCTAAAAGTGTTGATGGCTGATATCGAGACTAAGATTGCTGAACCTATGAAGATGTACTGCGATAATAAGTCTGCTATAAATCTTGCAAATAATCCAGTGTTACATGATAGGACCAAGCATGTAGAGATTGATCGACATTTCATTCGTGAGAGAATTGACTCCAAGGAGATTATCTTATGATATATGAAGTCTGATGAACAAGTTGCAGATGTGTTAACAAAATCTTTGTCATCTACTCAGTTTGAGAAGAATGTAAGGAAGTTGGGCATGTTTGACTTGGCGAGTGTTAACAAGTTTGTATCTGGACTGGTCGTGGTTCTGGATCCGACCCATCCATCTCTTAAGTGTAGTGACTTTCATCACTTAAGAAGGGTGTTTTAACTTTTAACCCTAATTTGTTTTAGTTAATGAAATTAAGAGAGAGAAAATCGCAGCTAGTGAGCATGCTTCTTCCATCTTTGTTGTGGTTTTTTCTCTCAGTTCTTGAGGGGTTTTCCATGTTAAATCTATGTTTCTCTTCTCTTCTTCCGTATCCATATTTCTACACCCCACGATCCTGAATGTGTTCTAGTACTGTTGAACAATGTTATAAAAGGCGTAGCGTATCGCGTATCGGCCTATACGCCGTATCGTAACGTATCGTAAACGTAGTGTAACGTATCATAAAATTAATTTTTTAATTTTAAAAAATATTTAAAAAACAGATAAAAATAGACAAAAATCCTTAAAAATCTGAAAAAAATGAACAAAAAATCAGAAATCAAGAAAAATAAAAAATGTATTCAAATATAAAAAAGATCATCATACATAAGGAACATTCATGTGTATACTATCAACAACACATTCAAAAATAAGAAATCAAATATTCAAATTAACACAATAAGGCATAAGCATCCATCACAATTTTAAACTTGAAAATTTTATAAAATTTTAGGACTTAGAGTCTTAAGACTTGGAGTTTTAGGACTTAGATTACATCAGAATTTTATAAGTTCAAACGTACGTCATCATCTTTCATGATTCAACGATGATATCTCCCAAATTGATGAATCCTTGGTTAATATTTATGAAAATAGGCAAAATCTCTCCCTCCTATGTCTATTGGAGTCTTTAAATACAAGAAGAGAGAGAGGGAGGAGTGTTTAAACTTTTAAAAAATAAGGAATTTTATGTTTTCTCCCGTATCGTACGATACAGGGGTGTATCGCCCGTATCGTACGATACGGTGCCCGTATCGTGCGATACACGTGCGATACGCACATGTATCGCAAATTTATGGCGTACCGTATTGTTCATCTTGATACAGGCGATACTTATCGTACGATACGCGTCCGTATCGTACGATACGGATAACATTGCTGTTGAATGGCGACTTTTGTTGCTTTAATGGTAAAAATGATGTTGCCTTTACTAAGAGAGGTAATTCCATGCACTCAATGGCCTTTTACTGGTATAAATGCATGCATACAATAGGTATGTACATAATATCACATATGTACATATACTCACATAATCCTGTGTACATATACTCACATAATCCTTCATGACAAGGGGGAGAGAGAATGTGATATGCTGATATAGCAGGTTGTGGCATCAGGATTGAGGTTTAAGATTGGGGTATGTTGGAGTAGTTTATAATTTTACACTCTAGTGTGTATACTAGATACATATACACATATATAGGTCAGTCTGAAAACTGTGCCTGTAAGTACTTTTGCTTAATGTAAGATGTCAGATATGTTTCTTTTGAGCTTATTTGGAGAAAACATGCATCAAATTAGGTAAGTGATGCTATATGGTACTTTTTAAAAAGGGGATATATAGATCACCCAAATTTAGCAATAAAATATTCAAAATCTTTTCCTGGAAGTTGATGCAAAGCATGGCTGGTATCAGCTGTAGCCTTTACACACATACATACACATATATATAGAAGAGGATAGTAAAATGTGAGGCAGAGATGTTAAGAGAGTAGACTTGAGGCGATATACAGTCATTTCATTGCAAAGTTACAATGGGCAAAGAAGAGAAGGCACTGGTTCTTCCTTTCATGCCAGGGCATATATATATATATACATATATATATATATATATAGATAGAGAGAGAGAGAGAGAGAGTTCAATGATGCTATGTGCCGAATGCTGCTGGATGGCTAAAATGTAAAATTTTGCCACTAAAAAATTCATAATTAAAATTGGCATTAGCCATTGTTTATGGTTCGGCAAATGGTTTATGTGGCTTTAGCAACGATTTATTATTCTTTTAGCGATGAATTTTCGAATTTTAGCCATTGATCCGGTAACTATCCAGCGCACGGCAGCATTGACTTTTCATATATATATGTATAATGGTTTTTTCTTTTCTTAGGTATGTTTTCGTCATGTTTCATGGTAAAATCTTGATTTTGAACCATCAGATTCAATGTGTTACAACCTGTTGATTATGTCAGAGCAGGGGAGCATTGCTGTAAAAGTATTTCTAACTTGAGTCAGGAATTATATCAATCAATGCCTCACAAGAATAGTGCACTACTGCACAATAAAGATAGTAAGGAACTTATAAAATAATTTAATAAAAATCAGACTCTGTTATATATATCGACACAGTTGGACATGGGTGTGGGTGCATGATGGCTTGGGCACAGCAGAATTCACATTTTATTACTGCTTTGTCTATTTTGATTTTTTTATTTAGTAATTTGCATTTTATGAAAGTAAATAATGATTATATGAGTTATAAACTAACAACACTATAGCTAACAATTTGCCAAGCAATAAATTAAGTATAGGAGCCGATAGGTCTTTGGTGAAGAAGTGCATAGGTTGAAGCTCTATCAATATGAGGTTTAAATCTGTGGTCTTCTTCAAATGCTCCTGCATAATAATAGTCTATTTCAATCTGGTTGGTCATCTCATCAGAATTATGATTGCTTGCACTTTTATTATCATGCCAAAGCTTAGTAGTTAGTACAATGAGTTTGTTGTCTTTCTGATCAATTCTATCGATCTGTAGGTTACTCCTCGCTTGGAAGAGCTTCAACTATTCCAAATACAACAAGAAGCAAAGCATCAAAATCACCCTTCTCTGGAGTCTGTGGAGAGGAAAGGCGAGAATCTTGCTAACAACACATCTAAGAAGAGGAAGACAGATAGAGGTTTTTCAGCTATGCATCCTGAAGCAAAGCGGCAAAAACAGATATCTGATGGAAAACCCAAAAGTATGTCAAAACAGGGACGGGGATTTGTTGGCACATCAGAGCATTCTTCAGAATTGGTTAGGCCCACATCTGCCAATGAGGGATCAGATGAAGAGAAGCCAAGGGAGGATTCTAAACCAAGTCTCTACATTGATCAGTGCACTGCATTTATTTCAAACCTTAGTCTGGATGTAAGTTGATTTTGACTTGAGTTGGAATAAGGAATTTAATATTAAGTGGCTGAACAACACTACTGATAATGTGTGGCTCCTGAAACTTGAGCTAGGTAACAGAAGAACATTTGCACAACTTCTTCAGTGAGATGGGTGGAGTAACTGCCATACGCCTATTGAGGGATAAATTTACTGGAAAATCACGGGTGAGCTTCCACTTCTGTTTTCTCATGTTTATGAAGGGCAAGATGGTGAACACTTTGCTCATCCATGTTCTTGTTTAGACACGTGTTTCTTCAGTCATGTGAAATTGCATATTATTTTTCAGGGTTTGGCATATGTGGATTTCACCGATAATGAACATCTTGAAGCTGGAATTAAACAAAATAGGCAGAAACTGCTTGGGAAGAAGGTCAGTATTGCTCGTTCAGATCCAAAGCAGAGCAAAAGAAGTAGTGGAAGTGGTACATCCAGGGGAAGAGGTATTTGAATTTACACCTTTCTGTAGAATCAGATAGCAATTAGCTAGTAGTGCTCTTGTAATCTTCTAAATTACGAATGATGCACCTTCTGTCATTCTATTCACAAGAACTTTTGCAAGATAAATCATGCAGTTTTGGTCCAGTCAGAACTTTGTTGTGCAGTTATTGATCTTTGGCAAACTTAGCACTTATGTTATTTTAATCTTGCCTACTTGCCTTTTTGCAATTGAATGGCAAGGGATGTCATGTTCATTTTTAGAACAAAAACTGGTTCATTGTACGCATGCTGCAGACATAGGCAAGTCATGACTAAAAATCATGTCATGGTATGTGGTAGACTCACCATGCTGTGCACATTTTGTTAGAAAAAGAGATATTGGCTTCAGCGTTGGGCAGAACTCTCTTATAACATTTTCCCTCAAATTGTTAAGTTTTATGTGAGAGAATTCCTGTTTGGTGCTCGAGTGTGGTATTTGGATGCTCATTTTATTCCAGCTTTTGTTTACGTAACCTTTCTGGGCTTCATCAATTATGCCTCATTGACTCACTTTCTACCAAGGACCAGTCTTTGTCAGCGTAAACCTACAATTTCTATGTTGAACCAGAAGTGGTGAGAGAAGAGGGAAGAATAGGACCTTAACATTCTGCATGTTCTACTGGTCAAGTATCTTGCAAGAATCCTTTGTAACTTTTGTTTTTTCTTTCCCCCTCAGGACTTTTCTTCACACTTTTGAACTTTTGTAGGTTCTGGTTGAGGCTCTGAAGTTGCATACTTATGAGGCTTCCTAAGCCTTGCACTTCAAATTGTACTTTGCTACAAAGCCCCATAAGCCTTTGTTGTTGATACGAGTCTCCAAGTAGCCAGAAGAATTAAAGCTTGATTTTTTTTAGCTGGCCTAGAAGGGAAGCACCAGGAGAGCTATGAACTAAGCCAATGTTTGAAGCAAAGAAGCTTCCAAGAAGTTGAAAAACACTGCACACAACCAAAAAGGCACAGTTACATCACAAGCAAAAGTTGTTCAGGTCAAGAGCCCATGCTCATCTACCACGCAAAAATAAAAAACAACGGAGTTTCAAATTTTCTACTGAAACTTCATTAGGACGACAAGAGGTAGCTTCATGTATTATGTCCAGCTGTTGGAAGGGGGTGGAAGCTAGCTGTGAGTGTCTCCTAGATGGTAGAGGAAGCCTATCGTTGAAGTGCATCTATATTCTATGCTCTTATGAACTTTTTGTCCTAACTTGCCCTTAATTGTCCTTATCTTTTATGACTATTGACTAGGTATAGCATTGTCATATTCCTGTGCTATAAACTTAATTGAAGGTTTTAAATATGAAAGCAAGCTGCTTGAATATGCAGAGATGTAGACAAGATGGTGCTACCAGCCATAGCAACATATGAGAGATACAACTGTTGAAAAGGACTAAAAAAAACCAAAAATATCCTTGAGTTATTGCCATTCTATGAAAACTTCCAGGGACCAGAATATCATGCAGTTGTCTAGCACCATGATAGAAAGTCTGAGAAGCAAGTTTCGCGTGAAGTAATTCAGTATTATCTGTGGTTAGACACGACCAGGTTTCCAAGTATCGTATAAAGCATAGAATGAAATGGAGATTTCAGGTTCAAATTTCACCGGTGTGACTGTTCTCTGTGTTCCAAGAAAGAATTTATGGGAACCTGTAGTTCAGTTTTTTTTTTATTTAATACAGATTTAATTGTATTATCTAGTCGTCCCCTTTCCCCTTGTACGGAAGGAAGAAGTCTCTTATCGTTTGTAGTTCTTTTTTTATTTTCTCCTCATCTCTTGCTTGAGCAAGTAGTTTTTTGACTCCTAATCTGGTTTGAGCAGTTACAGCATTACATATTTTACTTTTTGACACGTTACCTACAGGTGGACGAGCATCTGACGGTAGGCATGAAGGTAGGCGCGAAAATTTAAGTGAAGCAAGTCGACAAGTTTCGTCAGTATCCCATAGGCGTGCGGGTCATGTCCAACTCAAAGGTAATACCACATTTGCTTTGCCAAGGAGCATTTCTAGGCCCCTTGGCTGGGGTACAGGCAGTTCAAAGAATGAAGATGGCGAGGATAAGCCAAAGTCAAACGATGAATTCCGGAAGATGTTTCTCAGTTCTTGATTCTTGTACATATGTGCTGTCACAAGAAGGTATATATGTTTAATATGGGTAGCTTTCGTACGGTTCTCTTGTATGTTATGTAACGACACGGACAATTTTGGTTGGTGCTGTACCCACTAGCCTTTGAATTTTTAAGCTCTATTATCATGATGCACGTGCTTGGTCTACATGCAAGGAAAAGAGACGATCATAACAGTTGCTGCTACCCAAGAACTTGGAATCGTTTTGGCTCCTGTTGTTAGGCGTTAACATGCCATGAAGGCCAAATGTGTTGGACGCAATTTTGTGACTGGACTGTTAGGTGGGGTAGAGGCTGTTAATCAGAAATTGAAAATTCGCCCAAACACCAGAACACTGTCGAAATATAATTTTAGTGGGGCAGTTGAATGCTGAAGCTTCATAGCCAATAGGCCTCATACTGAAGGAAGGCTGCTGTTGGACTGGAAGGAGCACGACCTGGTTTTGGATAACCTTTTGTTGGGCAAAATTTAACGTTGGACGCCAGAGGTTTAAAATTTGGTGTCATGAAAATTTTGTTTTACAGCTCTATTTCGTGACAGTTGAAGATTATGTTGTGCCATTTGAATCGCAATCTATTAGTTTGGCACTATAGTTATTTCTTTTGGACAACTAATATAGTTTTGTCTATCTTGAAGACGGATTCTCCACCGTCTTTGAGTGGGAACTCAAAATTATAATTTCTAAATTAGGCGCCCTTTTTGTATCAGTGGCTACGTGGATGTAATCTCGATTTGCAATAAATGAAGTGTGCGTAAAAGTGGTGCTTTGCAATAAATGAAGTGTGCGTAAAAGTGGTGCTTTTGTTGATGTGCACATCTGACGCGTAGGTCTTTTAAAATCAATTGCTTAAGTTATTTCCATTTATAAGACTCATCAACACATTGGGAAAAAAAGTTGCGTGTATGCCAAACTATAGTTTTCGAGATTTTCATTTACGTGATGACTTCAAAAAAGACTTATGGCTGCTATTCGGAGAAAAGCTTGTGATTGGGATATTCAGGCAATGTTTGTTGCACCCAAATGAAACTTGTATTGCTAGAGAGAGAGAGAGAGCCAAACGGAGTCGGGACAATCGGCCATCTGTTGGCTGGGAGCGGGTGGAGAGGATGGGGCCAGCGTTGAGAGAACGGAGAAGAGAAGGGATATAGGTCCACACCTCCTCTTCTCCCAAGCGAGATCTGCGGAGGGGTAAGGCCAAGGTCCAGCTTCCCCTGCGATCGGTCCTACTTATGATCGACCGACTGTGACATTTTATCCAAGAAAAAACGGTCGCCCTTCCGGACCCACCCCGCAACCTAAACCCATTTCTCTTCACGCCTAATTACCTGCATCTCCTTTCATTTTTTTTTTTGTCTCCTTCCCGTTGGATGCAGAGGTGGTATAAGAAGAAGAAGAAAAAAAGTTGGAGGAATCGCGCTCTCCCTATCTTGAACCAGCAGAGCATACCATGTCTGGTTTCCTCCGATGGAGAAGGTTGAGGGATGCCACGATGTCGACCACCCAATTCTTTGCCGCCTCCTCCCCGACGAAGCCCAGAAGCCACCAACCTTGGTCGTCATTCTCTGAATTCCCTCCTTCCTATCTCCTCTCCTGTCACTTGCGCAGGCGGTTCCACATCTCCACCAGGTTGAATTACCTCGACACAGGGTCCTTTTATCACCAGAAGAGGAGGAGGAGGGAGACGCGGGTGGGCTTGCTGTGGCAGCAGGAGCGCAGCAAGTGGGATGGTGGCAGGATCAGGGCGGAGGCGAGCTGCCCGAGATGCTCCAAGCAGATGGAAATTCTCTTCCACAATAAAGATCGGGGTTACCAGGCCGTCAATCTCTGCTCTAACTGTAAGACTGCCTACTACTTCCGTCCCTTCAAATTGGCCCCTCTCCAAGGCAGCTTCGTCGAGATCGAGAAGGCCAGAGGCGCTAGGAACCTCGACAGAAAGGGGGACCTCGGCCCAGCCTCCACCACGGCGGCCCCGCCGAATGGCGTCTCAAGGGAGGAAGATGGAGGCGATAAGACGGAAGACGAATACTTGAAGAAGCTGAGGATCTCCTTCTGGGAGTCGTTTAGATCCTTCGGCGGAGATCCGCCGGAAAATTGGCAGCCCCCTGGTAATGGTCTGGCTGTCCCGACGCCGCCCGTTGGTCCACCTTGCCCTGCGAGTGTAAACGTTGTGCGGGCGCACGGAAATGGCAGCGGAGACGGGCCATCTTGTGGATCAAAGGATGAATGGGGTGGATCGAATTTGGGAAAGAATTTTCCGACGCCGAAGGAGATCTGCGAGGGCCTTGACAAATTTGTGATCGGCCAGAAGCATGCCAAAAAGGTTTCTCTCATTTCAATATAATAACTGATTTTTTTTTTGCACGAAAGACACTAAATCGATCGCCTTCAGTGTTATGTATGATTCCAGCACTTAATTTTCCCCAAAAGTTCATTCTTTAAATGGAGAAAGCAGTCAAACAACTCCGCAAGAGCTTAATGTAAACGGATATAAGACAATGTGTGGGAAGTACATGGAATACGAATATTAGTTGTGTCGGCAGGAAAAATGATGAATATTTAACAGTATCTGCTAGAACTAATGAATTTCTTTTGCTGAGTTGTTCTTACTTTTGTTTTAATCGTCCAAATCTGCTCGATGGTTACTCGGTGAACTCAACTGTTTTTTGGCAGCATCTTGATTGCGTGTAACACGTAAGAAGAAAAAATTACTGAACCCCAATTTAGCTTATTGAGATTCATTAATTTTATTTTCCTTCTCAAAAACTTTTTGAGTTTGATTTCTTAATTACCAGAAGAGCCTAGCGGGAAAGATTTTAACCAATGTTGTTACAATCTTCGTCTGAAAACATTGAAACAATTAATTCAAAACGGGAATAAATGTTTCCTTTTTTTTTAAGTATAAAAACGGGAAAGTAGGAAAATTTAAAAAAATGAAGAGATATTTTACAAAGCGTAAAACTAAATAAAAACCGTTTAACAGGTCCAATCCCTTAGAATAGATAATTAACAATCATTAAATAATTACAAAGGATAGCTTCGTAAAAAACAATTAAATATAATATTCTGGACCAAAGCACCTCTTCCCTCTTTCCTTTTTGTCGATATCAACAAGACTGAATTTAGCATTCTAACCTGTCTTGTAGAGAAAATTTTGAGGATGAGATTGTTGGATTATCTTGTGGTGGAACTTGTATTTTACTTGCTGCTGTCTCTTTGGACATGTCCTCAATTTTCTACGGAACTAAATTTCTATATGAACATTTTCTATATGTGAGGCGACTGACCTAAATGCTTGTTGAAGCTTGAAAGCATAAAATTGCTGAAAGCATGCCACTTAGGTTTCTCTTCTTTGTGTTCAGGTGCTGTCAGTGGCCGTGTATAATCATTACAAGAGGATATATCATTCCTCGTTGCAGAATGGGTTAGTGAAACCGTCTCATTTCCATTTCAAAGAATTAACGCTACTTCAGATTGCAAATTCATTCATGCATGACACGTGAGGCACATTTTCTGGTCATTACCCCATCCAGCCACTTATGTATGTGAATTCATTGATTTGTAATCCTAGTAGAGAAGTAAATTCAGTGAATCCTGTTGCTGAAGCTGATGATGAAGACTCGGTGGAGCTTGAGAAAAGTAATCTACTTCTTATGGGACCCACTGGATCAGGTAGTATGTATTCTTATTTTAGGCAGGAAATAAAAGTTTTATTTGTTATTTCTTATTCTGTTGTATTGGTTGATGGAAATTGTTCTTAATGGACTTTAAGTGTCGTTATTTCCATCTTACTCATATTTTTGGTGTTATTTGTGATATAGTTGTTCACTGGGTGTCTTAAATGTGGTTGTAATGCTTCTGTGCACAGGGAAGACATTGTTGGCAAAAACATTGGCTCGATTTGTCAATGTGCCCTTTGTTGTTGCAGATGCAACAACGTTAACACAGGCAAGGCTTTGTTGTTCTTATGTTGTTTAATTAAATGTCTTTTTAGGGATGTTTGAGATATTTTTGGACATAGATCAATTCTCTGTTTACATTTCTGTCTACAGTGTCATACTCTGAAGTGAGGTCCATTCAAATATCTTGTACATTTTTTCCCTGCTTGTAGAGTATGTCAGGCTCTGAGGAGGGGTTTTAAAGCACGAGGAGTGCCGTCAGTTTTACTCTTTTCATATACTTATCTTTTTACGAACAAATTTTCCCTATTTTTCACTTTTAAGGAAAAAAAAGCAAATCCACTAAAGTCCTTCTTATGCTTTTTCTGTTGGAAACATATTATTTGTGCTGCAAATGTGGCTACCTTTTCTTTTTCAACATGATAATTTTCTTCCTCGATATGATCTTTAGATTAAATGGATGCAGTATGCACCTTTGATGCTTTTGACCATAGTAGCCAAACTTTTTCTCAGCATTTATTTGATCTTCTGATCATCTGTGAATTGTATTTAATAAGGAAAGAATGTAGCCTCTGTAAAGTAGGCCCCATGAAATCGTGATTAATTGGTCAGATAACAAATTGCGATTGATCAGTAATGGTTGTATTATGCCGGAAAATATAGTGAAATTGTCTGAAACTTAAACATAAAAGCTATTTAGTAGTGGAATATTTACCAACAAAAACTAACAAGGCTGATACTTGAAGCAATTTGCAATGAAAATTGAAAAATGATAACTTTTATCTTGGTGCAAATAATATAGCTTATTTGTTTTTAACTTAATCCTTTTATGTAGCCGTTCTCAAATTCATTAAACTTACTACTGAAATATGTCCAATATTTAAATTTATATGTGTATATTTCATTTTAGATTTATATTTAAATGTCACTGTTTTAATAGGGTTTTCAATATCATTTAAAATAATAATTTATTTTTAAATTGTAATTATTAGAAAAATGTATGTGGTGAGTTGGTGTCTGCTCTTATGCAAATACACACATGCAAACTCTCTCTCTCTCTCTCTCTCTTTTCATGTTGCATTCCAATGGCTGGCAAATCACGATTGTATATAGCAATTCATTGGCACTGAACCGATCCAATGAGTCCTGAAAAACATTATTTTCAGTAAAATGGCCAGGACACCCATTGTGGTTCATCAGTAATGTTGCCGCTGAATGACCAAGCGTGGTAACAGTACTTCTGATCACCTAATTCATGCAATCAATGTACTCATTATTTTTTCACATGGCAAAGCTTCAATATTTATTTGGCTGTGCACCCTGAAACCCATATTCAATCAATTATATGCAATCCTGCTTTTGATCAAGAGAAGAGAAAAGAAGAGAAAATAAAATAAAATAAATGAACAGGAAAAAAAACTGAAAAGTGACCTGTTATTCTGGAGAGTTAATGAGCCTCCATTTTCTATTCTATAGCAAGCTAATCTCCATTTGTTAGTGAGTTACTTACTTTGGGGCCTACTTTCTTGGCATGCAATATTGCTGTTTGCAGGCTGGCTATGTTGGGGAGGATGTAGAGTCGATATTGTACAAATTACTTACGGTATGGTCTATGACCTTGACTACGCAAATTAGTCATATAGGTTGGAGTCTGCTTGGTTTACACTTCTCTTCGAAATATTACATACTGATGGATAGGAAAATGGATATTGCACATGCCT
This sequence comes from Nymphaea colorata, assembly GCF_008831285.2. Lineage (NCBI taxonomy): Eukaryota > Viridiplantae > Streptophyta > Magnoliopsida > Nymphaeales > Nymphaeaceae > Nymphaea > Nymphaea colorata. The sequence goes on along the minus strand of NC_045138.2, from coordinate 3,647,570 downwards.
AAGAGTTGTGTTTGTAACCATGCATTGGTGGGTGTATCCAGATATGTTTTTACATGTGTACGATGTTTCTTTGTGTGTGCTAGTTAAGTTAATTTAACTTTACTGTGAATTGCATGATTTGGTCTATTATCTAGTTTCTCTAGAAAAGCTCAATCGTTATTTGCATATCTTTTTTGCATTCCACAGCCCCATTAGATGTATTTACCTAATTTACAGGAAAGTAGAAAGGACAATAGTAAAATATAAATAAGGAAAAGAAGATGATCAACTTGTATGATTGTATCCAAACTCCAAAATTAAAGCAAATCTATGACTGCTTATGCTTTTTTGTTTTTCGTGTAAGAAGGCAAGTTGGTGTCTCCTTTAGATGGGATAATATAGTTATCATGCCAAGTTATGTTGATGCCTACTAGCATTCCATATGCTGGAAGGAAGGAAGAAATTGAGACAAGTAGAGACAGAATTTTTGGCATGCTTCTTCAACATTTATGACATTTTTTCAACAATGTTTTTGTTTTATGTTAGTATTCTAGTCATTGTTTCTTCATTTTTTAAATGCCTTTTTTTTCTGCTTCCTTTTGGTCTGATTTGCAAGCCCGTTGCTTTTTCTGGGAGCCATTTTTCACTCTCTTTTGTATCTTCAGTTTGAAGCTGAAGCTTTTTGTCTCCTCTTGTTGCTCTTTCAAACCTATTTCACATACTTCAGGACATGTGTATGGTTCTATATATTAAAGTCTAAAAATAGTTATAAAAATAAAAAGAAATATTCAATACATCCATTAACATATAAACAATGATGTTTAGAATTAAAAAAGGTGAAAAGGAGAACATGATTGATCGAATTAAGAGGAAGAACACAAAATTCAGTCAAAGTTGACTGCATCAAACATAGCACAATTAAGACATTTCTGCACTGATTTCACCTGGCATGGTTTTGACCATATCTACACCATCATTAAAGCCACATCTATGTTCTGAAGTGTTAACAGGCCACTCCTTTAGGTTGTTTGTGTCATAGTCTTTATCATATTTGAACCATAGCAGTGTTTCTGTTCCTGTATTCTTGTTCAACAGGTTGCTGACTTCAATGTTGCAGCAGCTCAACAAGGCATTGTCTACATTGATGAGGTTGATAAGATAACTAAGAAGGTACGTATATTGTTTCGATAAATTCAATCAACAATATGTGTCAATTAAAAACGATTCATTTTCTTGATTGTTTTTACCTCAATCCATGTATTTAGGCTGAAAGCTTGAGTATTAGCAGAGATGTTTCTGGTGAAGGGGTTCAACAAGCATTGCTTAAAATGTTAGAAGGAACTGTGAGTATTGGCAACTTAGTATCTTTTCTCCTGTGTTCTTCTCCTTGATGGACCAGTTGGGCAGCAGATTAACATAAAGAACGGTAATTTTGGTCAATGAAGTCTGTCATTGACATTCTCATGCAGCACAGTTTTTTGATACAGTCGATTGTTACTGCCATTAAATCATATGTTTTACGATTTATCTGTGAAGATTCAGGATTATTTGGCTTTTAACCGCTGCAATTTCATGTTGTGCTTTACCATATGCCTGTAGTATGTAGGCTTGCTACATGCATGTGAAATCTGTCTAGGCCTAGGGGGCTGGGCCTGGCTCAACAAGAGCCCCAATACTCAGCTATGTACTTACTCAAATTCTATTTGGAGAAGCTTGAAACTAAGTTTGATATATTGGTGGATTTGGAAGTGTAATTTTCCCTGGAAATCCAATGTTTCAACTAGATCTGTGTCTTTTATATGTGTTTTAGGGTAGTGATATATTTCAAAAACCCTTTTAGTATTTCAACTTGGCTTTCAGTTTGCTTGATTTAAATGGGATGGTTACCCAGATCCGACTAATTGTGATCAACATAAAGAGGATCTTATGAGACAAAGGCAAGGTTGGACATCTATTTTCTGTTTGGTCTTGTTGTGACTGAGAAGGTTGTGTAAATGGAAGCCATATGGGCATGATTTGGTATGTGTGAATTAATCAGATTTGCTTCTATATAGACTTAAGTGTGGATCATCCATCCTTGTCTAATTTAAGTGGCTTTCATATACCTATTTTTCAGGAAACAACTTTCTAGCTTGAGACTTTACCAGTCTCCATTTTTCCGTATGTACAAAGCACTTAAAGTTCCAAAAGGCCTGTTCTATCTGCTTCTAGATCTGTGTAAGCATCAATATGGGAATGCAAAAGGACGGTATTAGCTCGATTGACTTCACACACTTCTTCAAAGATGCACATGACCATAGTAATTGGGCCATAGCATATGTGCTCATGCCAATGTCCTGCATAGGTTAATAACATGGTGGATCTTGATTGTGGCTGCAATTTCCTGAAACTGGTTGAGCAACAAATTATACAGCAGTTGCTCTTAGACCTGGTATTATAGTTTAATCATGGCAGCTCATGGCCTTGGACTGGTCTTCAACCATGTTTCTTTCCCAAATTAGAGAACCTTGAAGGATGTGGACCTTCTAACATTTTCAGATGTGCCATTCTGTTGGGTACAACTTTGTTGGTATCTAAGTCACATAGATGTATGACATGGCACTTTCAGAAGACAGGTGTATGGGTGTTCACTGTTCAGCTGAGTGTCTATAGTCATGAAAATTAAACATATAATTTTCGAAATTATGAAGTTTTATATGTTTGTATAGTTGCATATTCAAATTTTGAAATTCAAAAGGATTGTTTTTTCTTGAAATGATTTTTCATTAAAGTTACTGGATTGGATTTGGGTCTTACTGAGATCCAAACGAAATATTCCCACCTGTTTCTAAATGTCTGAGTCCTGTACCTGATGCACTGACATGGTTACTTGGACCTAAATGGTAGGCTAATGTTACTTATTTTGTTACGCTACACCTATCTTCAATGTACTTCCATATTTTATCTGGATTCCTTTTGATATTAGTGATGTAAGAGAGAAAACTATTTCTTCTTTTTTAGAATGTTAAAGCTGTGCATTGTTCTGATGCAATACTTAAATAGCACAGGTTAGACACTGGTTCACATGCACCTGTGGAGCTTCGGGAAGAATTATTTGCAAATACCTGCCAACTGCCAAGTATGTTTCTTGCTGGCATAGTAAGAACAAAAGGAAATGGAGCTTTTGTATTCTAATAACTTCTCCATTCACTAAATGAAGATTCTTTTGCACATTGTGTGTAGAGTCAGCTGGCCATTTGATGGACTGGATGAGTTTTATGTGTAGTTCACAAGTATATGAATATTAGCAAGGGAAGCTAGGAAAGATGATTCTCCACTTTTAGTCAATTCTGCACTTTTCGCATTTGTTTTTCATTTTAACCTTTACCTTTCTGTGTTTGGACACTTATGAAAATGTGATGATCTGAAAAGCATTCCACCTAGAATAAGTAATTAATACTATTTGTTAAGTCTTCTTCTATATCTGAACAGGTTGTGAATGTTCCTGAAAAAGGGGCTAGGAAACATCCTCGTGGTGATAGCATTCAGGTATGCTCTACTTTTATGTGTTTACAGTAGCAAGAAATTAGCACTCTAGTAATTTTTTGGCAACTGCGTCACTAAAGTCCTGTCATAACTTGTTCTACTACATTGTAAATTTGGAGTCAGCAATTCATATTAATCATGCTTGGAACCTATGTGCTTTTCTCATGTTTGTGACTTAGATGACACCACTGTCATTTTTGTGGAACAAAGTGCTTGATGTTTTGAACTGGTGGCATCTTGCATATTCAATTTGTCAATTTTCTAGGTAGAACCTAGTTTGGGTTAGCAGAATCTGATATAACTATTCATGTGAGAGCAGAGGGGTAAGGCATCTGTTACTAGGGGAACATGACACAAAGAAGAGGAATAAACATAAAACAAGAAATTTACATAAACACCTTCATCAAGTAAATGCCTTCAACATCAATTAAACATCTGAGTTTGGAGCTAGATCTTGACTTGATTCAATCTAGGCTACCGCCTACCGTCTCAATAGCCTTATTCAAGTTGGGGCCAACTTTTCTTTTAAAAACCAGCACTTCTTACAGTCAATTGTCTAATAAACGAGTCATGTACTTGGCTTTCCGTTCCAATAGACTTCACTTCTACTCCTTGATTGTCAGTTCTCTGGCTTCTGAAGTGCTGGTCTATCCTTTTGTGGCATCTTAAATCAGGTACACTGAGACTTCATTGCAATTCATCGCAGAGAAACAAACCAGAGTGATCTTTCTTGCTCCTCTGTATACACGAAATCATGTGAGAACTTGTCAGCAAGTTTTGACACAAATCCTTTTTGATGTTCAGAACACAAATGCATAGGGGAAGTTGTGGTCTTGGAGTTGTTCTACTCACTTCAAAGTAATATATATACCAAGTGTAGTACAATCGCCAGTAATAAGATTTTTTTTTTTTAACTGAAAGATGGTCCGCAGGAACGAGCAGTAATAGGATTGTTTGAAGCTCCGGTCACGTCCGGATGGGTCTTGTCCAGTTCGCCTTCCAACGAACTTGTGATGAAATGGTTGCTGCACCGACTGCATATTGGACTAGATAATCCCAGAATGCACTGCTGGAAAGAGGCCGCGACATTCCCATCCATCCTTTGGGTCTAGCAATCATATCCGATCGCCAGGCTAAAGCAGAGAAGTTCTCTTGCTCTGCCTAGAAATTAATCTAGATAATTTACCAGCACCACCTGCATGATGGTTTTGAACAACAATGTCCATGTATTAAGCTTCTACTTTTTGCATTTCGAGGTTAAAGATGAAAGAGCTGCAACAAGGGATTTTGTCTCTTTCCTAGTTATCAGGCAGTGATTGCATCCTATTTTGACCTTGAGTATAAGATTATCCTTTATTTTATCCTAAACTAGCCCCTTGATTTTAGACATCTTAAACCGGCTTTTGGATTATATAACCTGGTATTGACATGTAGGGAACTCGTATGATTTTGAATCCATCTAAAGCATTTATATTTGTTGGAGGAATAGTAGGTGTGCAAAAGGGCCATGGTCTCCATGGTTCACATTTTTTTCCTTGACCTGCAGGGCCTCTTTCTCTAGTCATCCTTCTAATTAGTATTTCGTATGATTCTTTTAAAGTAAAAGAGGAGCCCCAATTCATTTTCTTGAGATTCATTTGGCACTGTAAATTTTGAGGCCTGAGTTCCTCTGAGTGGACAATTTGAAAACATTGTCAATAGTAGAAAGAACATCATATTTAAGGAACTGGACCAGAAACTGTTTGTTATAGATGATCTTTACTGAGACTTTCTGCCCAACCACTGCCAGCTGATCTGTGATGTTTTAAGCCTTTGTTCAGATAATCTTTCATAGACCTTTTTAGAACTCTAAACTCAGCCTACCAACAGGAAATTTAAATGCCTGTCATATTTTAAGTAATGCACCAAGCGAAATGAAAGGATAGCTTCAGTAAATTTGCAGCTACTGAAAACTTTGTTTTTTCCTTTAAATGTATGTGATATGATATTATTCAACAATTTTCTTTTCAATGACAGATAAACACAAAGGACATACTATTCATTTGTGGAGGTGCTTTTGTTGACCTGGAGAAAACTATTTCAGAAAGGTGAGGTGCTCCAAATGACATCTTAATCCAATGCAACTTCTGATAATTTTTTCTCCCTTTGTTTTCTCCCAGGCGGCAAGATTCTTCCATTGGCTTTGGAGCACCAGTGCGTGCAAACATGAGGACTGGTGGCCTCACAGATGCAGCAGTGACATCATCCTTGCTGAAATCAGTATGATTTGGTTTTTCCTCTGGAGCTTATAAGTTAAATCCCTACATTCTTGGGTGACCAATTGTCCGGCAGTCCAGAGTTTGAAGTCAACCTTGAAGCGCTTACCTGTTATATTGCAGGTCGAAAGCGGTGATCTTATTGCATATGGACTTATACCAGAGTTTGTTGGCCGTTTTCCAATTCTTGTTAGCTTGTCATCTCTAAATGAAGACCAACTTGTCCAGGTAGCCTCTAGTATTGATTGTTTTCTACTACAATAGTAAATTATTCCGAGTTAATTCCATTTTGATTTGTATATCTAGATGATGCATGTTAGAAGCAACATGCTGAACACCGGAAATAGTTGTAGAAATAGTGTACATTCTTTATAATTGTAGAAATAGTATACATTCTTTTTGTTAATTCCCTTGCTTTGTGCTGTTTGATATAGTGTATTCTATGATGATATATTGCTTCATTTATTATACAGGATTGGAAGTACTCATAGTAGTGGAAACATAATAATGAGAAATGTGGGGGCACATTTTTATGAACATGCTTCTTTGGCCATTTATGTTATCTGTTTCTTGTTGGCCCTCTGGCTTTTGAAATTAATGTATATGAGTTCTGTTGTTCTCTCTCTTAGGTTCTTACCGAGCCAAGGAATGCTCTTGGAAAGCAATACAAGAAAATGTTTAGCATGAATGATGTAAGCACTCAAATTCTTCTTTGGTTGGGATCAACCCTCAGAAGTGCAGCTCCAAGTTCCAAAATAAGGCATGGTTTTATGTCACATCAATTTTTCAGGTTAAGTTGCATTTCACCGAAAATGCATTAAGGCTTGTCGCAAAGAAAGCATTAGCAAAGAATACTGGTGCTCGAGGTCTGAGGTCTATTTTGGAGAACATTTTGACGGAAGCTATGTATGAGGTATTTATGCCTCTCTTGTCCAACGTTCATCAGAAAGTGCTTCATTTTCCTGCCATATTGTAGATATCAGAACAACTTTTTTTCGTTTTTCTTTTAAGCTGTCTATTAAATTGTGTCTATGTACATATCTATGCATAGGTATTCGTGAGTATATTCTGTACATAACTACTTTATGTGCAACATATAGTACATAACTACATATATAATATAAATATACACATTTACATTCTTATGTTTATGCTTCTTTTCGGGTTTTAGTTTTTGACTGTCCTGGTCCTTCTGGCCAATGCTAGCCAATTTGAGGCTTCTTGTGTTTGTAGAGGGACTTAGTATTGTGTGCCATTATATGCGCTGGTCTCCCTTTTTGAATTATGAGCATTCTTGTCCTGCTCTTGAGAGTTAGCCAGTTACGTCCTTGCTGGCCCTATGTCTATGCTTGGTTATTTGTTTAAGCTGTTTTCTTGGCTTGTTTGTTTTCACCCTCTGCTTCAACCTAATTACTGTTGATTGCTTCAGATTCCGGATGTCAAAACTGAAAAAGAGAAAATTAGTGCTGTGGTTGTTGATGAGGAGGTTGTTGGATCAGTAGACTCTCCAGGATGTGGTGTCAAAATTTTGCATGGGGTTGGTGCATTAGAAAACTACCTTTCTGAACAGGAACAGAAACAGAATGATTCTGTGGTAAGTGGTATTATCATTTATGTTACTATTTAATAAGAATGGATAAGCACATTTAGCGAGCTAAAGCTTGGGACTGCAAGTTTCAAAGCAAGATGGGCTTAACTACATGATCTGTAAAATAACAGAAGATGATAGCGTAGATTCAGGTTATGATATGTAATATGGTGAAGCTTTGCTGAATGTTAGCAGTAGGAAAATTGTTTAGAATTTCAGAAGCTTTTTCCTTGTTCTTTCTCTTTTTGCTGAATGTTAGCAGTTGGAATATTGTTTAGAATTTCCAACTTATTTTATTCTTCTTTGGCGTGAAATCATTACAAACACTAGCACCTGACAAAGAAGTGAAAGGGTTGTGCTTTTCCAGTTTCCCTTATTTGTTTGCCTTTATTTTGTCTAAATGCTAGCTTGATGTTGCAGCTGTCTTCTTCCGGGGGAATTTATAATGATGGTGAAGTTGAAATGGAGATCTCCAGTAGGGTGATGAACATGTAACATTGTAAAAAATTGCAATTTCAATTGTACAAATGCAATAATTCCATGCCAGTGTTGATGTAGTTATATATGTGAGGCAGCCTTTTGTTAAGGTGGAAGATGTAGCAAGCTAATCTAAGATCGGCTCAAAAAAATGCCACAAGTTCTCCATTCTTTTGTGGTTCAACATGCCGATACGAGGTTCATTAATACTCAATTTCATTAGTTAGAGAAAATGTTGCATTTTATTGAACCTTGAACTGTCTTTGGTTTGTGTTTGTCATGGTGCTTTGGCGATCACAGCTTTATGGTTTTGACATAACTCCTCATTTTTGCAAGTCGTATACAAGGGGTTCGGATATTCAGGTAGACACATGGACATTTTTGGATGTGCATGAAAGTCAGTCAAGCCCTGACAACTAAATAGTTCAAAACCAGATTCGAACTGTTCATTCTCTGAACAAAAGGGCTGTACTTAGGTGACGTGCAATACTTGGATTCCTTGAAGACTGGGTTCGTAAATCAGGTTATAGAACAAACTTGGTTGGGGAAAAACCAGTACCCCTGTCCGAGTTTGCTCTCACTGCACTCTAATCCGCTTCTTGTGCCCATGGGCAAATACCAGTCCTGGTCTAGCTACGAAAATACGGGCGCCCAATGAACATGTTTCTTTCTTGGGTTTTTGCTGGGCATGATCACATTGCAGCAACTGGAAATTTTGAACTGTTTATGTTCTTTTTAATATATTTTTTGTCCAGCTTAAGTTTTATTCAGTTGACACAACTGTGCCGACGATGTAAAGTTGAATAAGTTGCGCGGCTTCATTCTTGCACTACACTTGAAAATGCGAGACTTGTGTCTGAACAAAATGATTTTGGCTACAGGACAGATTAGAGTCGGTTGAGAAATTTCTGCTTTAAAAAACCGCTGTGCATGTGGAACTTCCAAAAGTCGCTGCCGCTGATGTTGGATGTGACGAACAAGACGGTACGGGGTCAACCTATTCATGCCCTATGGCCGGGAAAAAGCGAAAAACTCATGAGCGGAGAAAGAAAAGGAAAGGGTTTCACTCTGTTCTTGAGTGTTTAGAGAGCAATGCTCATTTACACTTTCCCTTTATACGAGCGCGAATCACTGTCAGTAGCAAAATGATCACTAGCGTTTTCGACCGACAGTACCTCCAAATGCCAGCTATCTACGACCGAGCCTGCGGGCTGCTGCTGCAACTGGGGGGGCGCATAGGTTGGTAAGGCTGGTCCAGACTAATTGCATTTAGAATTAGTAGAGGAAGTGTTCACATTTCTCCCTCCACCATAATCTCGTTAAAATAACCAAACAGAAGGCACTTGCGGTCCGTGGATCTCTCTCATCTCATCTTATTCTTCTAGTGTGTGCACGTGTTTTGCTTCATTTACATTTAAGTCGGAAAAAGAAGGAAGTTAAAGCCTGGTTTAGCTTTTCACTTTGGGTTTCTCTCTCTCGCTTCTAATATCGTGCTTATATTTGGCTCAAGCTAAGAAGACTTAGCTCAGATTCAGCTCCCTCTCATGACTACTCTGAACGGCATCTGGACGTGCCCAATGAGACACACACGTGTGCGTGTGGAAAGAAAGAGAGAGAGAGAGAGAGAGAGAGGAAAGTCGTCAGTAGCCATAAGAACTATTCTGGAAATTTGGCAACAGAAAACTTGTGCCTTTTGAAAATCCCAACATTAAAAACCAAGTGAAGGGAAATAAACGACGGAGAGAGAGAAGAGGAGCAGGGAATGTGAAGGCCCATCTATCCATGATGAGCAGAATCAAGAGGCCAAGGGTTGCCCACATCGGAGAATCTATCTGCCACGCCATCGACAGCGGGCCTATCACAACCCTCCTTCAGATTACACCCGCTAACCCATCTCCACTGCCGCTCATCCAAAATCCAATCCGACTTGTCGCACTCTCAGCCATGGCTACCCTCTTTATAGACCCCCTGACCACGCCTCCGGCACTCCCGGCTTCCCCTGTTTCCGCCTTTCCCCGACTAGAAGCCGCCGCAGAGAGCACCCTCCCCGCTTGGCCATGGCTTCCCTGACTGCGGCGACCGCCTCGGCGATGTCCGAGATGCTGGGAAACCCCCTCAACTTCTCCGCGGCCCGGCCCTCTCCGGCGCCTGCCTCCTCCTCTTCCACCTTCAAGGTCGTTTCCCTCTTCTCCAAGAAGAAGGCGGCCGCCCCAGCCAAGTCCAAGGTGGCTGTCTCCCCGGTAAACGACGAGCTCGCCAAGTGGTATGGTAAGTTTCCTCTCCTCTCGTCTCCCATTGGCTCTCGCGTAAGAACTACATTCGACTGCGTAGCCTCTCTTCCTCCCCACCCCCCACACCCACCCCCTCCTCCTGACCGTGACCACTGGATCTGATTTTCTCATTTCTTCTTTTGCAGGTCCTGACAGGAGGATTTTCTTGCCGGAGGGCCTGTTGGACCGCTCCGAGGTGCCTGAGTACCTCAATGGGGAGGTTCCCGGAGAGTAAGACTCAATGGCTTCTTGCTCAGCCCAAAGGGACTCGTCTTTGTTCTCCCGTCCCGCTTACGAATTTTGTTTTTTCTTTGCAGCTACGGCTATGATCCCTTTGGGCTGAGCAAGAAGCCGGAAGACTTCGCCAAGTAGGTTTCCCTTTTGGGTTTTCCCCTTTTTACTGTGTGCAACTTTCAGTATACTGCTTTGGTTCATCGACATTTTCAAAGATCGATGATCCTTGGGTCTGTCAATTGTGTGGAGGGAAATCCCTTTTTCTGACGTCACAAAAATTGGAAGAAGTTAGGGTTTATGAATAATCTGCCACCTGTTGGCGTAGATACTGAACCTTCTCAGCCTATTTTTCATGACGATACATGGTGAGCGACCATGTGCATAATGGGCAGTAATGACGTGCCTTTCCAGCTATGGATTCCAGCACTTACTCTGAGAACGGCTGGATTAGTCACTGATCAAGAGCGAAGATGTCAGTTCCATTTGAAAAATGTACATTCAAGAGATGGCTGCATCTTCTCTCCCGCTGCCAACCTGCCAGCGGGTGAATATTTGAATTTACATCTCGCAACACAAGCAGGTGGGCTATTGATGGTGGTAGGGCTTAGTGTTCTACACTAAAGTGGGAGCGAGGGAAAATGGATGATGAATAAGTGCAATCAAGCAACCTCCATCTTGTTTGCTTTCTTTTCATGTGTTCGTGGAATATAATTTTGCTTCCTTGGTTGGGGATGGATCGAAAAACAGGTATCAGGCGTACGAGCTCATCCACGCCAGGTGGGCCATGCTTGGTGCTGCTGGGTTCGTCATCCCAGAGGCCTTCAACAAGTTTGGTGCAGCTTGCGGGCCGGAGGCAGTGTGGTTCAAGGTTCTCTCTCTCTCTCTCTCTCTCTCTCTATATATATATATATATATATATATGAAATCGCATACACACGCTGGGAGACACATGCATTGCCACCTACCTAGAGAGCTTCAATTGAGTTTGTTCGATAGTTGCCATCTAACTAGGCCTGAGAATTCCCCCAGTCACCGACTTAGTTAGCAATTACCCATGGGGAATTCCTTTTCTGACTGCACCTTGCAGTATTAGGTTTGCTGAATTGGAAGCCCATTCTATGGAATTGGGTGTTACATCCACAGCCATCTCTTGCGCTTGTCTTCTTGTTCACGGTCCACGACCGGCTTCTAGCAGCCCTAAAAACTCGGCAAGTCTGGCCTGCCATGCTTAGCGTTTTCGGCAGAATACAGCCTTCCGAAAGGATTTGACACCATCTTCCAAGTGGAAAGAGACCTGTTTCATGATCAGTTTGAGTTATTTCGTGGTAGACTTCATCCACATTGAATCTAACCATGGAAAGTTGATGCTCACTGCAGACTGGAGCTCTCCTCTTGGATGGGAACACCCTCAATTACTTCGGAAAGAACATCCCCATCAACCTTGTAGTCGCGGTTATTGCAGAAATCGTCCTCGTTGGTGGCGCCGAGTACTACAGAATTATCAACGGACTGGTCTGTACCAACTCTTCTCCTTTCATTTTCGATAGCTCCAAGCTTTGCGCTTAGGTAAATGGCTTAGCGAAATGGTGCTTGGGCCTTGTTTGTTTTTCTTGCAGGATCTGGAGGACAAGCTTCACCCAGGCGGTCCGTTTGACCCACTTGGGCTGGCCAAGGACCCAGACCAGGCAGCGCTGTTGAAGGTGAAGGAAATCAAGAACGGACGGCTTGCCATGTTCGCGATGCTAGGCTTCTTCCTCCAGGCCTACGTCACAGGCAAAGGCCCAGTGGAGAACCTCGCAGCTCACCTAAGTGATCCTTTTGGAAACAACCTCCTCACTGTGATTGCGGGGGAGCGTGCCCCTGTTCTGTGAATCTGTGATATGTGTTATTTTCTTTTCTTTTTTTATTTTCTTTTTTTTTTCGTTGAGGTGTTGAATCCGAACGTGCTCCTTGTTGAAGAGACGACGCCATCTGCTTAAGTAAATAGATCATTCTTCTTTCCTTAATTTTCATTACTTTGCCTTTTGCCTTCTGTTACGATCTATTAAGCTAAGCGATGGTACTTTAGAAGAGATATCTAGCGGCAAATCCCGCTTTTCAAGATTGCCCTGCAATTAATAACGTTGAAATCGGTTACAACTTTGCCCGTGAGGAAGTAGTAATATTTTTGGGAGAGCATGTAAACGACATGCTCACCAAGCCTCTTAAAAACTATGTGTCGGTTGCTAAATTTGAGAGGTGTCCTCGATGAACGAATATCGGCTTATGGCGTTCATACTGAGGAGATTCCGGCCAAGATCTACCGGTTCCGCGATAGCAGTGGAAAGCCTAGCCTACACCAATAAGGAACCAATTCAAGCTTCAAAATCATGAGCGCAGGTTCTTCTACGAACTTGAATGCATACATACATGAGCGTAACTTGTGAAGAAAATCATGTTCAAGACTGAGTTTAAGAAACGAAGAGAAAAACTGAGATTTGTACCAACAATCTTAGTAAAATCTCTGCTGCGCTCTGTTATCAATGACATGTTAGAGGAAGAGAGAATTTGGATCTGCCCTGGTCAAAATGATGAAGGACCAATCCTAAGTGAACTTTCTCTTTTAATTGTCTGCTTGACTCTAGGTTTCAGCAAGCCGCATTTCATAGCTTTCCGATCGAATGTTAGGACTTTTCTTTTTCTAAATGTTGCCACACCTTGTATAAGCTTTTCAGGATCAATTTTCGTTTCAAAGTAAGATTTTCAAAATATCGGCCTTGAAGACGGGAAGTGGTAGTTGAGATTCCCACGGTAGCAATTTATTTGAGAACAACGCAATGGTTAGAGACAGGTAAGTGTTAAAGAGCGTGGATAGCATACACATTGCGTAGTGAGGAAATGATCGAAGATTAAGAAAAGAACAAAGGCATTAATATCAACTGACCTGGCTGTAGCGTGCAGGTTCCCCCATTTATGCGGATGAGCAATCTAGCGATCGAATAGCCATGATCTCATTAAAAAGATCTAAAAATAAGAGAAGAAAAAATACCGTAATTTGAGACTATGTATAATATTGCTCCTATAATATGCCAGACATAGGGAACGAGAAGATGAACTAATAACATGATGCTACTGATTTTCTGGATCTGGGATGAGAAAGATGGTATTGAGCGTTGGCGCCCATATATATATATATATATATATATATATATATATATATATATATATATATATATAACCCGCTTTAGTATATAACCCACTTTGCCTTACAAGGTGCTATTTCACAAAGTTGATCCCCTTCTCTCAATCCATCCACTTCCGGCAAAATTAACCGGCAGCCACCATTTGATAAAACTTATCCACAACTTCTGGATACATTATCTTTTATAATCAGTTTGAATGTCTAGTTGTAAAGGACACGAAGCCATGAGATGGCAAAATACATAGATAAATGAAGTCATAAAAAATCTTGAACAATTAATATCGATCAGATTAAGCACGCAAACAACTTATCATGCAGGGACACACATGAAGGATACATGCACATGCTGATGAACAACCATGGGCACGCCATGTGCTTGCCCTGCACATTAATCACATACTTGGTGGAAACACATTGTAGAAATTAATTAACCTAACATGCACACAAACACAACTTCTCCACACACACAATATATATATATATATATATAGGGAGAGAAAGAGAAGAGCCTTCTTGAATTCCCAGTCTCGCCCAAATCCAATACGAGCGGATGGATCGAACACCATCATTCATTCATTCCTTATCTCTCTTACTTCCCATATGTCCATAAATCCATCTCTCTCAAGGAGAGAGGATTCATTTGGTGTGTGGAAGTAGAGTTGGCATCTCCAAACCTGACCCTGGAAGCGTCCTCTTCCTGGTTTATCTGCCCACCACCGACAAATTTATCAAGCACATGAGCCCAGTCGTTCAAATTCTCATGATCTCTCATTTCCACGAGTTGGGCACCTCCCCCCGCGCTCGTGGCGGCCTCCATCCCTCCTCCTTCACACTGTTGGTAGCCGACATGCGCCCTCTGGTTGCAGGCCAGAAACTGCTTAGCAGCAAGGAGAGAAGTGGCGGGAGGGGCGGCGCTGCCGCAGAAGTTGTAGCCGAGGAGCTTCTGGCCGTGCAGCTGGTGCGCTTCTGGGGGCGGCATGTTCAGGGGGTTATTGATATGAGCAGCAGGTGCACCGGCGTACTGGAGGCCGCCGGCGTGGTCGAAGCCCGGTTGGTGGTCGACGGCGCCGTTGTGGTGGTGGCCTGGCTGGGTCATGAAGCGCATGTGATCTTTGTGGCCCCCCCCTGCGAGGTGGAGCTGATCGGCGCCGAAGTGATCCCCGCCGTTGCCCTCTTGGTCCATGCACATGCCGTTGCTGCCGCCTTCGTTTCCCAGCTTGAAGAAGCTCTTCTTCTTAAACACTCGGCAGACAACCCACCCTTCTTCCTGCAATCAATATGGGAAACCACAATTAACAAGCGACGAACCCGCTCTCTGATCATCCGCATGAATGCATATGCATGAGATCCATCGGCAAGACCGATGTGCCTTGATGTTTGGACATTTTCAAAGTGCTGCAGCTTTCGAAATTTATTAATTATATTTAAGCGCCCTCGGCTTCATGCCAAGAGATCAGTCACCTTGGACCTCTTTCGTTGAAGAAACACACACATATTCCCTGCGCTCGTGCACACATATAAGCATGGCATCACGTTAGAGCGCCGAAGCCACTGGCTATTCAAGACTCGTGCGATTACACTGAAGAAATCCCTCTGTCTGCTACTCTTTAAAATTGTAAAGGTGGTTTAAGCCGATGTGGTCTATATAGCGTTTAGAACTTGAAAATGTTAATTTGATCTATTTTTTTTTATATCATGAGTGCAACATTGAAGGTTCAATCATGCATTCGTCGATTAATCATAAAACTTTAGTTATTTTCAAGTGCAATTACACATAATTAATCAGTTAGACAGAGATAGATAGAGAGGGAGGGCGTCAAAACTTTAGTTCTTTTTATGTGCAATTTATAGATAATTAATCAGTTAGTTAGAAAGAGATAGAGGGAGAGGGAGTTGACGTACGCTTCCTTGAACGTCGTCGTTCTCCTCGAGTCGATACTCATGCATGATCCAGTCCGTCTTCTGGCCGTGGGGCGCTCGACCTTTGTAGAACACCAGCGTCTTCCTCATCCCTATCTTCTTGTAGCTGTTCCTTATGCACTTGTCCCTCCCCGTCGCCTTCCAGAACCCTGCATTGGTCGCCCTGTTTGTCCTCGACCCAGTCGGATATTTCTTGTCCTTATGACTGAAGAAGTACCACTCGTTCTGCGGTGTCGACCCGATTCTGCACCTCTCTGAATTTCATAAACACAAAAAACATTGGCAGGAGGAAAGCTGGTTATACTCATGCATGCCTGGCTCATCAGTTTGTCCTTTCTTTCCTTCTCAATTTCTATATATACATTGGGATATCTAAATAACGATTTCAAAAGAAGAAAATCCAATATTACGTGATTACGAGCCAAAAACAAAACCACCAACTGTCTTACCTTCAAAAAAATTTCCAATTATTGATATCTTGCTGAAAATTAAGAAACTATTAGTAAGATCTGAAGTTCCATAGGTTAACCTCTCTTTCTCCCTCTCTCTCTCTCTCTCTCTCTCTCTCTCTCAACAAAAGAGTTTGCACCTTTTCTAGAGTTTAGGAGGTGCGGCTTCGTCCTATGACGGCGAAACTCAGAGCTTAACACAATGACATGAAGAACCTACAAAAAAAAAAATACTGCTGTTCTTTCTGAAAGGAAGAAACTTATGCTTGTTCTAACCAAGTACTTCCGTCGGTGCTTTACTGACGGCGAAAGAAACCTGTCCTCACCATCACTATTCTTACCCACATGCTACTTTCCGAGAATCATGGTTGCAAATTGCTTTGACCATAATATAGTCCCTGCATATGCATATGAACCTTCGCTTGAATTATATCCTTAGCTTACGTAAAATGTGGTCTTCCTTTCGAAAGAAAACCACAACCATGCATTTCCTTTCACTTCTTAGCAGGGACTGGGTAATTACAGAAGTTGAGCGGCAGCTCCACTCTTCTCGCCCCAATTTGGCTTGTCTGTAAGATTATTGTTCATGGGCAGCTTGCTAGCTAAGCACATGACATGGGCCGAGCGCTCTCTTCCCGCAAGAACCACTTGAAGGTGGGTCCTCTCTCCAAGGCCGGCCCCCCTAAAAGGAGGGATGCTGTAATTGGGTACACGTACAAGGGAACACGATGCCATCTTAATTTGGGGAGAAATGAATTGGCTCTCGCACACAAGTTGTTGCTAATTGTCGACAAATTTGATTTTGCAATACAAATGAGTTATGCATGATGGGTGTGTGCATATGAAAATTTGTTTTATTTCTTTTAATTCGTAACAGAAGGTACTAATTCGGCGCGAGGATGCTATGATTTATAATTTGATTGGATATTTTGTTAGAATGCTTAGACTACCTCTCGTTACAATATTAATTGCATTTTAATTTCCCCTTAATTTTTTGTAAGAATTTTTTTACAGATCAACGGCTTATCATTTTCATAAATTATCCTCCCAACAGCAAATCATATTTTTCAGGAGAAAAGTATAAGCGTCTATTCATAGTAAAGAAACTATAAACCAGTGAGATAATTATGGTATCGATCTTCTGCAAGAAATTATTTGGAGAACTTCACCAATTTCACTATGCTTATTTGGTATGCACAATTAAGTTAACATGTTGCATGAACGTGCACCCGGGCAGGTGCTCTCTCTCTCTCTCTCTTGTTCATGTCAAGAATTTGCCACAGATCTTACTTGGAGGCTGCTTTAATTTCCAGTGTGCATGTGCATGTGTATTGTATTCACTTGTTACCGCAGAAAGTTTCTTTTGTGCAATATTCTAGATTAATTGCTGCCGCTAATTACTGCATGCTGCATGCATCATTTTGAAGGACTATTACTGCAAAGGTGAAGTGCTGGCCTTACATATTTTCACAATCAGAAACTCTTAGCTAAGGAATTGGACGCCTTGCTGTGTAGCTAAGTGGAAGGAGAAGGAGAGGAAACGACATGAATGGTGCTTTTAATTACTTACCTTGCAAATCCCAAGGCTCCATCTTATTCAAGTCCACCTCCCTTATCACCTCAAGATCGAACTTCTGGAACGACACCTTCTTCTTCAGGTAGTAATGCAGGAGTTCCTCATCCGTGGGGTGGAATCGGAATCCTGGGGGTACTCCTGCCGCCGACGCCATTTCCGAGCGACCTCAACAAGTCTTCAGCTCTCGCTCTCCCTCTCTGTGATCCCTCCCCACAACAACCCTGTGCATGGATGGCCTCTTGGCGTTATATAAGTCTCGAGCGCCAAAAAGTTGACACCGTTGACGTCGCCGGCGGTTGGGGCGGTCTGCCAGTGTAACTAACGTAGAAACTAAGGCATTCGCGTAAGAGAGAGGATTTTTGAATTTCCTTGGTCATTCTTTAAGCCGGGAAACGATCCCGATGCGCCTGAAAAAGGTAGTTTAGTTGCAGCATCATCTTTATTCAAACCATGGGGAAACACGTACCATCGCCTTCTCATCACCGAGTTCCCACAAAGAGAGAGAGAGCAGGGGTAGGTCGCTTTCTCAACATGAACACATTTGGCTCGATCCGAGAGTGGATATAAGAAGACAGGGAGACGTATAGAACTGAAGTGGTGACTTGCTGTTTGTGATCGGCCTTTCATTTTGATTATGGTGCATGTAATGTAATCAGGTTTGGTCGGAGAGGGGTTCGTGTATGCATCGCTTATTAACTTCAATTTATACCATCAAGAGTATTTCATTCTACCATCTAAAAAAACAAAAAAAAGTTTCACCCAACATCTTGTTTTTATGAAGTATAGGACTTGCTTCGGGAGCACCTCAAAATGTCGCACTTATCGCATGCTTCAACTTGTACATCAATGACTTCTCTTTTACAATATAGAAGGTTAATGCCGAAAGGTTCCAAACTAACTGTCTATTTAACTTTCACCCCCTGATGTTGCGCCCAATCCCCTTAGTGACTATTACATCTAATTAGTTCATTTGCACTTCCCTCATAGTGAAAAGTAAGTAAACGATTCATTGAGCACCTTAGATGATCTACACCATGTAAATATAAGATTGCATTAGAAGGTGTTTGATTGCCACGTACGGATCTTAAATTTAAGGAATTTATTTAAATGTGAGTCCCATCATATATGAAATCCGCAAATCTCAAGTTATGAATTTCAAGATACAAGGTCTACAAATTCATGGTACAGTCTCCATTTCTGAAACAAAAGATTTAATCAAAAGCTTGAATTCCGAAGATCTCAAATTCATTGGTATGAAATAGCTAAACGGCTTCTAACTCATCCGCCATGGGGTAACAAAAACGGCAAACCAAAAGATGGGTACATGGCGGCCGTTCTTTGCCAAACCAATTAACATTCTAGTGGACTATTTACGGTCCTTGTAAACGAAGATTATTGCGTAGGCATAACACCGGAAACTAATTAATTTAGAAAACAGGAAGCAACTCACAATTAGCCTCATGAGTGCTGTCACAGTTAGGTTAATTGGGGTCATCTAAGGAAAGGTGGTCGGTCGTTTCACCTTCATGTTGAAGCCAAACATGCCATCTCTTTCAAAACCAATCACTTCAATTTCGTGTCCTCTCTCTTTCTCTCTCTCTCTCTTTATATATATATATATATATATATATTAGACGTCGGTAAGTACGATTCACAGGCATCATGATCGAGGAGGGTCTTCTTAATTTTGAGAATTTTACTCGATCGATCGGGTTCCTCTTCCTCAGGTCAGCTTCTTGGCACTTGGGTCCGAGTTAAGCAATCCAATGTGGCTCCCCGTTGCATTTTAAAATGGATCGAAGACAGTGAGCAGAGTTTCTCGAGAGTTGTAACCTGAATGAATTAAAATTGAAACGGGGTCTTTTAATTTGGGGTCGCCATCCCGCGTGTGCACATGCATGTGCTGGATGGACAGACTTCAGTTTAAATTGGCACCGTTCCCTCGATCGCCCTACCTACGCGCTCGATGCAAGGGAAAAGGGTAGGTCGATCGACCAGCATCGGTGGATGAAATTAAGCAACAGCTACAGCTTCTTGTCTCTCACATATATATATATATATATATATATATATATATATATATATATATATATATGATTATCCTAATATCTTTCTTTAACCACATCTTGAAAGGGTGATCCCAACTTGGCTGATGGTCACTAACTATTTTCTCTATTAACAATTGATCTGTATATCCAAAAAGTTACTTATTATAAGCTACTGTAATATAACAATAACAGTTACCCTTTCACTACAAAACTAAACAATATTAAGTAACCAAGCTCTCTCTCTCTCTCTCTCGCTTTTGCAAAAGTAGCTAGCTACGCTTCCTTCACTAGTTTTCTTGCGTCTCTTGAATGAGCTTTCGATATGCCATACACAAGCGGGCTCAGCCTTTAGTTGCAGTATGTTTGATTTATTTGTTCTGGATAGGCAGAAGAGGGCGTCTTGTGATGTTGTTTTTGTCCGAAGCTCTTGGTCAGTGTAACAAGCACAACTCGAGGAACAGCGCCACTGCTTCTTGAATTACTTTGCTTGTCTGTTCTCCAACATTAATTGCGTATCTTATATTGAACGCTGGAGAGTAATGAATTCAAGACACACACACGGATGACACATTCTGCATGTGATCTGTGTTTGAAGTTTGCATCTATATTGATGGAACACATTAAACTGCAGTTCTGTTTCATTCCAGCACCGGAACGATGAACAGAATATGCATGAATGCGTGCTCTTAATCTTCAAGATGAAACGAGGTGCTGTGAGAACAGAAGGTATATATATCTTGGTCCAATTAATTGCCATGTCTCGGTGACTTTTACATTGTTCCGTTCTCTACGTTTGCTCTACATAATTTGAAAAGGGAAACTAATCAGAAAAATAAGAGATCATTTGGCCAGAGTTGACGCATATATACTGAACCATCGCAGCTAGTTAGAAAGTAAACGAGCTAGAAATAGATGGCCTTAACTTTGATTGCAATTAACCGTTGGCCGGCTTAGAAATATTATTAGTTGATCGATAGAGATCTACGTCCATTTTTTCAAGCCTACATGAACGAAGGGTAGTGTTTAACTATAAAGAAATATTTGCTCGACCACTGAGGCATAATTAGGCTCCATATATATATATATGGCGCCCGGCCCGGCCCCTAACTAGGTTTTGCGTTCATTTGTAACTAGAGAAGGATCAAGTGGTGTATATATATGTACCTGGCTAGCCTCTGGCTTGATATATATTTTCAGCTATAATATATATATATACATGGACCGTGGTGGACGTGCCTTCCGGCTGGCCCCATAGCACATGGCGCACTTGGTCAGCATTGCCCACAGATTTGAGACGTTGATATGATCATGAATATCACGAAAGATCGATATATTTATAAAATTTTTCAAAGTGCAGGAAGAGGTGTCATATATTAGTTTGCAGCTAATTAATTAAAATGTGGGCCGGGGATTATTCACGAGCATCTTCCCTTAATTTAATTGCTATTTGGTTATATTGATTGACATTGAAGCAAAGAAAGCTCGATCACAGCGCGTCGTGGAATCGGGATCTTCACCTTAAATGGGTGAACTTATTATAAATAAATGGTGGTTATTGATAGAATAACAGTTAAAAGAAGAGGAGGAGACAGAGCCGCCATAGCATGAGATGAGGCCATGTGCCTGTGGCCTTCCTGGATTTTGGACGACGAACGAACTCTTGATTCAATCACACGCATGGGCTGAATCTTGTGGCCATATAAAATGGGCTTGACTTTTTGTTGGGGCTGATCCGGTGAGTTCTCCTCCCCATCATTCATATTATAATATTCCTCCATGCAAATTTACAGCCAGCTTTTGACCAAGTCCCGGCCGTTCGATATACAGAAGAATAACAGCCAGAGCAGTCCGTCGGGAACAAGGCCGTTAACAGCCAGTAACTTAAGAAACTAAGAAGGATTCAAGAATGTACTGAATAGCCAACTTAGTTTTTCTGTAGTTTCACAGTCAATGGAAGCAATTTCCGGCGCGCCTGCTTGCCGGAAAAGTTTGTATATGTTTTCCGGTGCAGTACTCCCCATGCTGTAAAAAAAATTAAGCTAAAGCTAATGGCCCCGCAGGATGGCCCATTTTAGATTAATTGGGTCGTGTTAATTCCTCCTCTCAGCTTTCTTACAGCACAATATTTATGCCTTCAAAGGAAATGAAGTTAGTAGATCCATCTATATATATATATATATATATATATATGTATATATATTGAGAGAGAGAAACAAAGAGGTGATGGGATTATGGAAAACCTGTGTGCCTTCATGTGCAAAAAATCGAGTAGTCTTGTTATCTCATCTCTAGAAAGATTGCCTTTGTTCAACCAGGAGATGGATTGACGGAAAGCATTATTGGGAACTGGTTCCTGTTGCCGCCCAAAAGTTGGAAAGCGTATGTGTAAAAGTGGAGGCCATTCATTTAAAACCCTACAAAAAGTTCGTCGGTGAGGACGTATTGGATCCTACTCCTAATCCCAGATTCAGATCCGGTATGTAATTTCAAAACTGAATCCATATTCGAATCGGGTTTACATCCGAGTGGAGTCCAATAAAGATATGAACCAATCATGTACATATATAAACGTGGATATATCTTATGCGCGTTGATTGAATCCATCATTCAGTTTTCCAAGAAAAAAAGGCCTTGGTCTTAGTCTGGACTTGAATTAGATTAGTAGAAGTCAGTAAGCAAGCGGGGTGTTTGGTAGCATTGGATCTGAGATTAAAGATGATTTGAAGTTATTGGGAATCTCAAATCAGCAGATTTAGCTCATACCTCTTCCATCCAACCTCAAAACGCTGACCATAAATTGTGGATTTCAAATCTCTTTTTTCACATAGTGGTAAAATTTAATATTTGTTTACATTGTGGAGGATATGAGATCCGAGGCTATCAAACACAGGTTAATGATTTATGAACCTTTTGCATCGCTAGCTGTATATGAAATATATAAGAAGAAAGAAAGAAGGGGCCATATGAATGCTAAATCTTCAAAGTGCGTCTATCTAAAAAATTGGGACGACTCTGCCTACTCTTAAATACAATTTAAATTTGTCACTTTTCCTTTTGAAATTCGAGGTTAAATTTGTTTGCAATCAGGTCCAATGCAAAGTACGGGAAATGATCTGTGAAATAATGAATATATAGCAAGCTTTGCCGCAAGTCAAACCAAAGTACTGCAATCCCAACTTCTGGACATTACTGAAAACACACGCAAGTTTTGCACTAATCGAAAAAGTAATATTTCGTTAATCAAACCTTGTGTTGTCATGGATTTTGAATGAGATAACTAAAGACTATAACTAATATCTTTGGTATAAACAAAAAAATGATGTTGATTAGTCAGTTTGTATTAGCCTCTTCTGCTATACATGAAACGATATTATTAATATATGCTTTTAAGTATATCTAACTTGGCTCTTTTGATAATATGAAAATTAAGTACATGAATGGTTTCCATTAATGCTATGACTTTTTTGGAAGAAAAAACCTAAGTGGGCATATTTGAAACCAAGTGATTTTTTTTTTTTACTTAAAAATTAAAATAACAATTTTTTGTTAACTCAACAGTCGGACTTAATTAATCAACAGACACAATACCTTGAAATCAAATAACTGATATCTATACATTAATGTTTAGGTACCATGTTCTTGAAAATAAATTTCCCTTCAAATGAACAGAAATGGTGATTCAAATTCACTGGTAGTAACAGATTAAAGATCGAGAATGAGTCACAGTCTGTCATCAGAAATTTGAAGGCTGCAAGGAAATAAAGAAATACTTTATCGACATTGCGTAGTTATTTGATGGTCTTGACATGACACGCGGTGGACAATAGCTACGAGTATTAAGCAAGGCAGCGGAGAGGAAGTACTGGAACTTATTCAGGAGGGGACGATGTCATATATATATATATATATATATATAGCTTGCTGGAGCGTGTTGACTAATGGAATATATATATATAGGGCTGTACATTAGTTGGATGTGACTCTTCCTTCAGGTTGAACGCCAATTTCTTGACGAAGTTTCTTGCAAAAACGGGATGCCTCATCAGATTCAGTAAATGCCAAGAAAAGCATAAAATGTGGTCAGAGGAGGAATTAATTGGAGAAAGAAAATGGGTATCCTACGTTTTAATATAATCGCCTATATATTGGTAGCTAGAGAGGTCATAACTCCGGAAGACATCCGGGGGATGTAGTGGTACTGGGAGGTGAATTTGTCGAATCAAATTAATCTGTGGCAAACGGGGATTTTTTTTTTCTTAAATTATCTTGAAATTTCTTATTGTAACTATACATAAATAAATAGCTTAATATTTCTTTTTCCAATTCGCAACTGATTTAGCTGAATATTTTTTATTGACATGCTGATTGTATATGTTCGAATTCTGATTCTCATAACACTGGATTGAAAGACATTTCACTTGAGAGTCTGGTTAGTACTCTGTAAACATTTGATGTTCCTGCGTACGACAGGGATTAGTTCATTGACTCGTCATATTCAATCTAGTGCCATCCATCGTTCTTTAGGCATATTGGTTGAAATTGTTTAGCTCTTGCACCTAAGACTTTCATGTTCAAAATGGTTAACAATTCAATACTGGCGTGGGGTGCATCCTCCATAACTGTGTATCTGCATGCTACAACTGATATATATATATATATATATATATATATATATATATAGCATGGCGGCAGATGAACGAATGGCAGGAGGAATCCAAATAACTGTGCACTGCACCATAAATGGGAAACTTTAATAAACATAAATGAGATTTTTTTTTTTAAAGGATGAATGGTTCATTCCACCACCGTCATTGCTCCTTTATCTGTATGCTGGCCCTCCCTGGGCATGCTTTGGGACCTTTGCAGGTCCAGAAATAAAGCACACTGGAATGGACTAAGACACTGTGGTGGTCCAGAGATAGAGCGCACTGTGCCGGTGACCACTTTAAGTCTCGAACCTGAGTCCTTAAAGAAGCCAGACCACCTTGCCGCTCAGTACGCTACCACCCCTTAGCGTAACATTAATCTTTCATTCTTGTAAGTTGTTCATTAAACCCAACCTTATGTATGACATTGGTAGTATTTCAGAACTATTGAAATGGACTAAGACACCGTGGTGGTCCAAATGCAGCCATTTTCAATCTGGATGTATACTAGTGTAAAAACTGCTGATTTTCCTGACCAGTAGCGGAACCACATATAGGCTGGTATGGACAGTTGCCAACACCAGCCTCACAATTTTCCATTGTTTTTACATGGGTGTCATTCATTTTTTGCTTATTTCTTTACACCACGATAACTCTTGAAATAGTACTCCTTAATTCAAAATTTCTGTCTCCCTCACTGTTCCCAGTCCACTCCTAAACCTGACCATGTATCCATTTGTGGAAGTTTTCCTCTTGAACTTGGCCCACCCATGTAATTGTGCTCATATGACTTAAAATCGTAAAAAATAAGCTCAAAAACCAAATATATAGAGAGATAAATACAGCGAGTGTCGAAGCTTTTGCATTCTTTTCAATTTCCTTCCACCACTTTATCTCTTCATGTAAAATATGAGTGCTCTTCATGTAAAATATGAGTGCAGGCTTAGTTGCAATATAGATAAGATATAGCAGAGTTAATTTGCAAGTCTGTCTTTGTGATATCGCCTTTTTTTTATGGTCTTGGTTTCCTCTCAATCCGGTAGGTCTATCCACACTATAAATTCCTAAACGATTGCTTCTTTCTTCTATGCACAATACATATAAACTTACCACGTATAGGTAGGTTGGTGTGGGCAGTTGCCTACACCAACTTCCCAATTTACTTTCATTTTTACATTAACATTGTTTAGTATTTACTTTGATATACATGTAAGTGCCCCTTCATAAAATTTTTCTAGCTTTGTCACCGATACTAACAAGCTATGTATATCTATATTCCGCTCTTTAGTTCTTTTTATGTATGTAAATTTAATAATCAAAGAATCACTTTTTTTAGTTGCCAAATTTACCATTAACATCTATATAGCTGTATCCGTGCGCGGCTTAAATTCGTAGCTCTGGAGATGTAAACATTCACAGCTTAATTAAAATGCCTACCATCTCTCTGGACTTCAATCGCAGATCGGCCTCTTGCTTATACGACAAGGACGATACAAGTTTTCATTTTTTTTCTTGTTTTTCAATTTTCAATCAAAATATATAGAACTATTTTTGAAATTCTTGAACAAAAATAACCTAATAAGGGGGCAAATTAACCAACCAACATAATAAGGTACTGTTTTTCATTTCAAGCATCATCTGCCGATGGCTTATTATATTTCAAATGACCCCATCGATTTGCTTATTCTACATAGTGCTGCCTCTGAGCCACCTACTTTTTCTTTTTCTTTTTCCTTTTTTTTTTTTTAATGTATCGTGCATCTCAGTCATTTTACCATATATTTAAGTGCTCTAAAATTCAGCCAAAACCTTATGTCTCCACCACTTATTTTAAGAGTTCAAATCCGAAACTGCTAATTAATAACAAAATAAGGTTCCAATCCGCTCTTTATGGGTGGGTAATTAAAATGAGCTTTAAGTATATATGATTATACTTCTCATTGGAATGGTTAGAAAGATTGAAAAATTTTGTCACATCAAAATCGTGGAACAAAAAGTGGGGTTCAATTCAGCTATCATTGCGTGTAATGTGTGATGGATGACAGTGGGACAAATTTAGTGGCGGAATCAACTAGATTTTTTGGCTAAGGACGAGCCAAGGCAGGCCCCGCACGGGCCTTGGCCCCCTTAAAAAAAAAATTACATGTAAAATTTAGAAAATTTCACTTGTCTTATAAAAAATGATATTTAGGTCATTGTCAAAATTTAGAAACTTTAATTCGGTTGGCTCTAACCCTGAAAAGCACTAGCACAAATCTGAAGTCATAGTGTAATTTGGAGTCCTTTTAAAGAAATTTTTGATTGGCTTGTGTGGGGCCCTCAGCCAGCCTCACACCTCACATTCGGTAATTAAGAAAAACATTATTATAGCAAACTTAGGACCCCAGAACACAACATTTAATTTGCTTAAGAAAACAATGTCACACAATATATTTGATTTATAAATCTAAAAGTATCTACAATCACATTATGTTTTACTAAAACAAAAACATAGTGTTATTGAATCATGTGCTCTAGGAGCACAATATTCTTATCAAACACGCCCATCAACAACCATTTTGATTTCATGAATGATTGGCAGTATCCCAATACCACGAAAAAATGTTGGTATTTACATAGAGTTGATGCATGCACTTTCCCAACTAAAGTGGTAAGAATATACCTAAAAGTGTTACACTTTAGAAAAAAAGCGAGTCATTTCTTTTATGATAAAGGTGAACGGGACCACCAAGCTTCACAATAACAACACAGAGAAGAAGCTCGGAGAATGTATGAAGTGACAGGGTTGAGACCCTTTTAACTTGTTGCCTTCTAACATTTCCTTCCTTGATTTCACCAATGACAGCATCAACGCCTCTCTTATTTGGAATATCTGGTTCTGCTTCTAGTTCAAATCTTGTCCCAATTGCTTTGGTTCTTGTTAATTCTTGGCGATCTTAGCAGGGCGAGATGAGCAAGCAGGAATGTTTGTGCATGAAAGCTTGGATCATGATAGATGATTAACAATGCACACCACTGACGTCTCTTGGTGTTTTCACCTTATCACTAGTTGCAATGCATGTGCTATGTATAAATCATCTGCATCTTTACAAGCTAAACAAGATGAACACCCATTTGAATTTAGTCTCAATCGATTAAAATTTTTATCAATCTTAGATAGGAGACTAATTTTTTCAAAGTAGGATGTTAACTCTGCAGAAGAAGAGAAACTTGAAATACCTAATTTCCCTTTGATCTGTTTGAAAGAATATTTCATTGGTGATGGTATAACAACTCGATCCATTTATAGGGTAGGGCCTTTAGTTCAACGGATTCCAACTCGTTTCCTAACAGTTTCAGCTTCAACCTCAAAAAGGTTATAAGAATCAGGACAACCATCTAATTAATAACCTCTTTTATAAGCCTTTGAAAATCTCTCATAATATTCAATACAAACTAAAATTTTAAAGTATTACAATTCAGTCCCCTTAATGCACCTGCGCATGTGGGACCTTAGGTCCAAGCGTGAACTGACTCTCATACCACTATACCAACTAACATCTTCGACTCTAACCCCTTAAAAGGCTAATAAAATGAAATGAGATGGATTCCAATCCACAAAAGATCCCAATAAGCCAGCTGCCGGCCCAGACCCACCCAAGTCGACCGGATAACAGGCCGGCAACCCGAACTGCCCCGCCATTCCCCCGGGTCTGGGTGAAGTATAGGGTAGGGTAGAGTTGTTTTCGGGTCCAAAACCGGACTGCTCGGTCGGATGCTCACACTTCACACTGACCCGCTCCTCCTGTGTCCACTAGCCCCTCGCCCATTTATGCGCACCCCTTCGTCCCCACCCAACCCCACAGACCCGTCTCCCTCGTTTCGCCTTCTATTGCTTTGCTCGAGCACACAAACACAGACTCTCCCTCTCTCTCTCTCTCTCTCGAGGCGAACTCCTCTTCTCTCACAGGTTCCGCTTCTTCTTTCTCTCTCTCCTGCTCGATCTGCTTTGTCTTCTCCACCGTCTCCCTCTTCCTCCGCCATCGCCTCCTCCTTTCTCTCCTTCCGCAGGGATAGTGCGGCCTCATCCGGAGATAATCATCTCTCTCTGTTGCTTGCGGAGTTCTTCTAGGAATAGACCCATGTTAGTTCCCTCCCGCCGTTAGCCGGTCCTGCTCTGCATTGATATTCGGCTGCTTGTCTTGTGTTTGCTTTGCACTCTTCTTTGATCGTTTCGTCTCGACGAATTTGTTGATTGCTGAGCAGCGCTCCGGAGGGTTTGTTGATCCGTCGTAGTGGCGACGGGGGGGCTACTTTAGATTCTTGTTTGGAAATTACGGTGCTGATGAAGGTTTACCTAGTTCGCAGGGCATCAGTTGAAAAATACATCTGGGTCGGAAACCCAACCGCCATTGTGTTTTTTCGCCCCATTTTCTTTGTTTTCTTGGGAGGGGAGGTTTTCGCATCTTGATCGTCAGTGATGCTCTCTTTGACCTTCTGGTGCGTTCTTACCATTGGCGATGCAGTTCCATATCCCTCCCCTGTTGGCGGCCGTTATAATTTTTGGATATGCACGAAACAACCATAGCTTGCTTTCACGGAAAAATAGCAACTCCCAATAGCTTGCTTCAAGTCATTACGTAACGCGGCGGCTACCATTATCTGCAATCGCATGCGTCAGCCCGACAGGATAAAGAGAGAAAAAGCGATGAATACAGCCATAGTTAGAGGGAAACAGTTAGTGGTTTGGATATGGGCAATCTTTTCGTGCGACAACGTGCTCTGCATATTGCTAGGCTGATTGTTACTATATTTCATATCTCCTGCAATAATTCCCATTTACATCAAATTTCTTTGCCATTTCAGTTGCAGTTCTGAATTGCATTCGAAGCATCCACTCTTTTTCCAAAAGCGCGTGCTTGGGAAGGCTCCACATCTTTACAGATCCCACAATTAACCCTTTCGATATCCAGAGTTCTAGAAATGGCGAGCGTGACCATCACAAATATTTTGGAGAAGGTACAATTAGCTTGCACAAACTATGAAATGCTCGCCTTGAATTTTTTTTTTTCATGTTCACATCCATAACCAGTGTCTGTATTCCTCGGTTTTAGTTTTGGAGTTATTATCGAATGATCAACTTTCCAATTGCGTTTCCTTGTCCGTGACTTGAAAACCTGACTTGCTTACGTGTTTGCAGATGACCGGAAAGGACAAAGATTATAGATACATGGCAACATCTGATCTGCTTAATGAGCTTAGCAAGGAAAGCTTTAAAGTTGAAAGCGACTTGGAGATCAAATTATCAAATACTGTGCTCCAGCAACTTGATGATGCTGCTGGCGATGTTTCTGGATTAGCTGTCAAATGGTTCGTTTCTTCTCAATACATTTTAAGTTGCATGAGCTGTATATAGTGTCTCTTTGCATCTGGTGTGGTGCAAAATGGAGCTTAGTTCCACTGATGCCTGCTTTTCGTGCTTACACTGAGTGGCCGTTAGCAGGGTTTTCAATCTTACAAACATTGCTAATTTCCTCGTCCAGAACAGGGCCATGGCATGTCGGGTTCTTTATGCAGCAGAGTTGAAGTATGATAGCTTATTTTATTGGTTAGATAATAAATATCTAGGAACAAGCGACATTTACATGTGACTATGTAGTGATGGTTTGGCGGCAAATATGCCATCAGTGGTATTTGAAGATTGAAGCTGCATGGGATCAATTATTGGTGCCCTTGCTTCTATTAGTATGATAAGCAACTAAAGAAAGTTTGATCCTACAGCTGCAGTTACGTTGCTAAAGCATATATTTCATATATCTACTTTTTTCCATTATTATCTTTGAGCAAATAACAAATGATCGTGTCCATTTCTTTGGAGAGTTGTACTTTTGATACTCCATCGGCAACGAGACTGTGGAGCCTCTTTCTTCATTCTGATGGTTGATACAGATTATAGAAAACATCATTACTGAAACAAGAGTTGGGTCACCTAATGCCTCTTCATAGAGTTGATCGTTAAACTGGGTCATTTTGCTATAACATGTGTTGATAGTGAATGATGTAGAGCTCAGTTGGCCACACAGAACTTGGATAGGATTTGTCTGTGGTGGTTTTCAGTGGGAGGCTTTCTATGCTGATTATCTCTTATTAACTTAGAGTCTTAGACTGTGCTTTCGGTCCTCCGTGGCTTTTACATCTTCCAGGATGACATGGTAAAAGTTCATTTTGGCATGTGTGCTAAGTAAGAAAAAAGTAAAAAGAGATAAGATGCAGAAAAATGGGGGAAGATATTCCTGTTTGCACTGTTGGACCTATGTCAAGAATGATTCGTAATGTGAATTAAGTTGAATAAGCTAGGGAATCATGGTTCTCAACCTTAGTCGTAAATTCATAATTGAGTACAATATCTATTTCAAGGGTTGATTTAAATTGTGTTTGCTCAATTGAGTTGTAATCTTTTGAAATTTGACTTGTGCTGTGTGAGCTCCATGGAGTACTTTACCTCAGGTTTTGCAATTTGACTTGAGGGAGCTCATGGAGCAACATACATGTTCTGAGAGATAGCTTTTTACGGTTGATTGTTTATTTACTATGATTGTCATTTTGACAAATTCTTTCATCATCTGGTGAGTGGAAGCAGTTTTGCTTAGGACAATGTTAGTATCCTTTGAAAAGGTAAATAACAATTTTTTTAGGATTAGTTACAATATAAGAAACTGTGTTTTATGAAGTCTGTGTCTCGTTCAAAATTATCTGAACAAATTAATCATCTTCTAGTGAGAGTTTGAACCTTATTGTGTATCCAGGAAATTCTTGTCGAGGTTGCTGATGAAGATAAATCACTAGTATTTGCTTTTGTAATTGTGCTCCCATTAGTCTGTAAGATTGCATATCAAAGATCTGGAAGCTGCAGCATATTGGAGGGCAATACCTTAGGGAAATGATCTTGGAAATGTACCTATTTGAATCTTTTGATGTTCCAGTATGATATCCTGTATGGTTTCATGGATTGCCTTTGCACTCAAGAGAAAGTGCCACTTTGTGCAGTTAAACCATGGATGTATTTGGCCACATTTATGAAAAACTAATTGATTAAAGTTATAGGGATGCACAGATCTAGGTCAATTACCTGCGATGCCACGAATGCATATTCTCAACAGTGTGATACATAGCCTTTTTTGTCCCCCTCTTTCTTATGACTATACTCCCTATTTTGCAGTTTGGCACCATTGGTGAAGAAAGTAAGTGAAGACAGGGTTCTGGAAATGGTAGATAAGTTGTGTAGCAGACTACTGCATGGGAAAGATCAGCATCGCGATGTTGCAAGTATTGCACTGAAAACAATTGTTGCTGAAGTCAGCAACATGAGTGTTGCTCAACGTGTTATTGTGACTTTGTCTCCTCAACTAGTAAAAGGAATTACAAGTCCTGTAAGCAATATTTATCTTTATTCTCGTGACAAGTTCGTGCTAAGTTTCGTTTTTTTCTGTTTGTGCAAGAGTATTTGTTCTGGCCTTTTAGTTTGAAACTTCTTTAATGTGCATGTCGAGTAAGTTCTGCAAGATACGTCTTTAGATGGAATCATTTCTTTGCCAGTGATCATTTTTTTTGTTTGCCTTGTGTGCACATCTGGGACACCTGTGGAAATGATATTGCTGGAATTTGATTATAGGCAATTCCCTCTGCTTCTCTTATTCAATCTGAATGTTTTGTGTTCCATATATAATGTAAACGATCATCTACTCTAGCTTGGCCTAGCTGTTCTAGTCTTCTTAGATATTTACTTCAGTTTAAAATGGTCAAACATTTGTTTTTTTTGTTTTTTTTTTTTTTTGCCTTATGAACTGAAGTATAGTTGTTTCTTTGTGTTTTCCTATGCCTTGTCTAAAGTTTGCTTGTTGAGTTGTTAACTAGGCATTGTTTTGGCAAAGAGAACATAGGCTAGAAGCCTAGAAAAGAACATGTTGATATGCAATTAGTGATTCCAACTTCTTGTTCCTGAGTTGCAGAAAACAATCCAAACTGAGGCAATCGTTCCAGATTCGCTCCACCCTCTTCTCTTTCTCTCACTATGGTCACCTAGGTCCTGGCTTGCACCTGCTGATATGTACGTTGACCTTGACAGATTCATTGCTCATGACTTGGTATATGGATCTTTTTGTAGCCGTTGGTATTCTTATGCCAACGAATATACTTAGCTCGAAGCTAGGAGAATGAAAGGGGGAAGACCCTACATAGAAGAAAACCACTGTTCACTGGCTTTTTAAGATCAAACCGGTTAAAACACTGAATTTGGGAGAGAGAAAACCATTCTCCATAAAATTTTCAATTTGAGTAACATGCACTCTTCAAAAAATGCTGCACTGAGTCAAGACTACTTGAGTGCAGGTGCGTGAACAGATCAATAGACAATTTGTTTTTTTTTTTTCATTGATTCGTTGATAAATAAAATTATATCTTATTAATTGCTAATTTGTAGTTTGTGGACAATTTTATAACAGACACCCCCCCCCCCCCCTGTGCATCTGCACCATGCACTTGTGTGACATAGATCTCAAATAAAACTGGCGATTTTGTTCCAAAAGCTGTCTATTCTGTTACAACCAGTGTCATAGAAAACACATTTTATTCTGAAAAAATGTTAAAAAACAGATCAGCCAAAAAATGGGGGAAAAACACTTTTTTTTTTGAAAAAGCGTGAAAATGAAAAAAATGAGAAAATATGGATTTTTACATTTTTAGTTACCAGTTTTTTATTTTCACACTTTTCACATGTTATTTTTAGGATGCATTTTTCTTAGAAAACTTGCTTGAGATTTCCCGAGAAAAACAACTGTGTCATATTATACCCAAGAAAAACAACTCTATCACATTGTAATTATACCCAAGAACAACCTTGCCGTTTAATACCCCAAAAGGGCCAAAACGATATTTGTGACAATGGTTACAATTGTCAATTCTGCCCCTAAATATGCAGATAATGCTCGAAAAGGCTAACAGATTATAAAGTAGTTCTAATTCTAATTGCAGCTAATATGAAATAACTAGATTATGGGTACATGAATTAAAAATTTAAA
The DNA here is from genome assembly GCF_008831285.2 of Nymphaea colorata. Taxonomy (NCBI): domain Eukaryota; kingdom Viridiplantae; phylum Streptophyta; class Magnoliopsida; order Nymphaeales; family Nymphaeaceae; genus Nymphaea; species Nymphaea colorata. The sequence continues at coordinate 3,614,366 of NC_045138.2, read as the reverse complement.
ATGGTCAAGTGGTTAGTCAAAACAATGTAGTTGTAATTCCACTCTAGGCTGGCTAGCAGTTTGAGCTGTCATAAATATTTATTTTAATTTAAAATAGTCGAATAGTTAGTTTCTTGTTTGTCTTATGAAATAGAGTTACCGTTGTATCTTTTGTTAAGTTGATTCTGTTGTCTAGTCTAATTTAGTATTTTGTTTAAAGCTGCTTAATATGCACTGTTTTGGGAACCCTGTATGATCCATGTATAATAGAATGTAGGCTAGAAAGGAGGTGGTGAAGTTGGGGAAGAGAGACATCCATTCTCCAGGAAATTTCATCTAAGGCTGGAGATTGTTTTTAAAAAGCTCTCTTTTGTGTTTAATAATTAAAACACCCCTACTGCAGTGAAGGTTTTACAACTGGTGATTCTGCCCCTTAAATATGCAGTTGGTGAGGAAGAAGGCTAACATAACAGAATGAGTAGCTCAAATTCTAATTGCAGCTAGTATGAAATAACAAGGTTGTGCACACATGCAATCTGTTTTAAAGGAAGGCTAGTAGCCAATCTACTGTATTGCATCATCATATGAGAATTGGTTCTTTGGGGAGATTGTAAGGTTATCTTCTTTCCACACTTGTTTACAGGAATGCAAAATTTGATTAAGAAACCCATTCATCAGAAAAAAAAAAAAGAGAAGTTACTCAAGGTAGTCCACTGTTTTTCTTATCACAGTAAGGATGAGATCTTTAACCTTCATTAATATTCTTTTAGTAGTGCTATGATGCTCCACAAGTGGAATTTACTCTTTTTAGTTTAGAAGCCAGATATCTGTGAGGTGTATCATTGTTCTGGAGACAATGGTATATGATATTCTTGGCCTGTTAAATTTATTTACTTCAAGTCTTGAACAGTGTTATGTCGTCTATGTACAGATGCAGGACATAGTTTGCTCTTCGGTTTTAGTTTTCTCACAATTGTAAAGAAATATAAGAACTTGAAGAGAAATTGCTGCGTGTAACAGGTGTTTGATGCCATTAGAGATATAAATGCACTGAAATCTTCCTGAAGATCTTGATTTCTATTTATTTTTCTTTTTCCTGTGAATATCTGCAGGGAATGAGTACAGAGATTAAATGCGAGTGTCTCGATATATTATGTGATGTTCTTCATAGGTTTGGTAATTTGATGGCATCAGATCACCAGACGCTCTTAGCTTCTCTGCTGTCGCAATTGGGTGCTAGTCAAGCAAGTGTCAGAAAGAAATCTATTTCCTGCCTAGGTAATCGAATTTTAAGATGCAGCAAGAAACAAAAAAAGTCGCAGTCGACTTGTTTTCTTGTTCACAGTTTACTTGTTTTGTATTTGTTTTCCAAAATATGGTACTATGTATCTTTATATATGAGAGACCACTTATCCTTGCTTTTGCCATGCAGCCTCCCTTGCTTCAAGTTTGTCAGATGATTTATTGGCAAAGGCTACTATAGAAGTTGTTCACCTTTTACAAAATAAGGGTTTAAAACCTGAAATGACACGTACAAACATTCAAATGATTGGGGCTTTGAGGTAACTCCATGACTGATGATTGTGGTAATAAACATGGATCATGACCATTCTTGTTCCAAAAGATTAAATTCATTGAAACTTTTATATCTATATTGCCATATCATTTCATTGGAACCTAATTTTTAGTGGGAGGTTTTAGTATGTGGAATTTGTTCCTCTGAATGTGCTCAAGCTCCTACTGTTGGTGTCTCAATATTCCTAGGGCCTCTGGCATGCTTCTATAATTGGCTTGCAACATTCTATTGTTAAATATCTTTTGGAAAACTTTGGAATTGTATTGTAAGATCATCAATTTTTTGGTGGTACAGTCGATCAGTTGGATATCGATTTGGACCCCATCTAAGTGACTGCATTCCGCTGTTGATTGGTTACTGTAAAAATGCATCAGAAGTTGATGAAGAACTTCGTGAGTACAGCCTGCAGGTATGTTATACTTGTAGATTTACATTGGAAATTACATACTCAAATCACATTGCAAGAATGCATAAAAGCTGAGGCTAGGCCCAAGCATGGGCTGTTCCAACTTCCAGATTGACTCATTGCTAACAGTACTTACCTTAAGCTGGCACTTCATTTCTCAAGCTTGGGCCTACCATTGCTGGAACTGAAGCTTCACTTGGTTGTGAGCCGAAACGAAGCTTGTGCATTAGAAAAATTTTCCCATTTCAGTTGTCATTTAAAACCACATAGGAATGGTAAGGCAGGGACGTGTACTCATAACATCTTGTTTGAACCATTAGACCACCTTAACCATTTTGGAAAACATGTTAGGTGTTTATGGAGTTATATCCTTTATCTTTTTACTTGAATCCTTTTAACTTTTAAGCTTATGAAGCTTGAGAGGCTGTTTGAGTTGAGGTTGTTTGCTAGCATGAAGTTGGTCTGGTCCTCAGGACTGACTCGTTTAATTGATGAGTTGATCTTGACCCAAGTTGAACAAGCAAGACCTTAGTCAAGGTTGAGCAGCTTGACTCATTCTCCACCTTTGTATGTCCTTTGATTTGCTAGCATTGTAACAATTGCTGCCTCTTTTTATCCTAATGATGCACTTTTTATTTTTTGAACCAGGCCTTGGAAAGCTTCATGTTGAGATGTCCTAGGGATATAACTATGTACTGTGATGTAATTCTAAATCTTAGTCTTGAATATTTGAGTTATGATCCAAATTTTACTGATAATATGGAGGAGGACACTGATTATGAATTCCAGGAGGAAGATGAAGATGAGTATGGTGTTCTTATGCCATCAAATTTCTTCTGTCTTTCTTGGTGCAATATTTGGAATCTACATATCTGATTGACATTACCAATTATTGTTATTCTTTAGTGACAGTACAGATGAATATAGTGATGATGAAGATATCAGCTGGAAAGTAAGAAGGGCAGCAGCAAAGTGCCTATCTGCTATAATAGTTTCTCGCCCAGAAATGCTGTCCAAACTCTACGTGGAGGCATGTATTTAAGAATGTGTTGTATTCTGTCTATACCGTAGTCTTTTGATAGTGTAGCATCAATGATTTAATGGCAACTACTTTTTTCTCTTTTTGAATATCAATAACTTCTAAATTTCAGTTGAGCAAAAAGCTCCCTTTTTTAGTATACTTTGTCTATGCCTTGAGCTCGTGAAAGAGTAGGTTCATATGTTTAATTTCGATTGTTTTCTCTTTCCAAACCGTAATAGCTCTTGAATTTCGCAACATCCTCTTTTTCATTTTTTTTTACTTTCCTATTTTGTAGGCGTGCCCAAAATTGATAGAGAGATTCAAGGAACGAGAAGAAAATGTTAAGGTCAGCTTCTTGTAGGGGCTACATCGGTATTTTAACTTATGTCTTTTGACTCTTTTCACTTATACATCTGAGTCTGGTTTTTGGTGCTTCAGATGGATGTCTTTAATGCATTCATTGAGTTATTACGTCAAACGGGGAATGTTACAAAAGGTCAAAGTGAGATAAAGGAATTGAGGCAAGTGGAGAATGGTTTCCAATTTCACAGTAACTTGCATGTTCATGTTTCATAGTTTTGTGTTTTTTTGTATACTTTTCCTTTAACTTTCTGCAATTTTGGGGGCATAGTTAAGTGAGTCTTACTTTGCATATTTCCATCGAGAAATCATTATGCTTGCTAAATATGAAAATTATTGAGTTTTCACTAAGACTAAGAGTAAATTGCAGCATGGTTAAATTTGAACCGTGTTTCTTTCATATGAAAAGGATTTATATACTATTATGCATTAGGAGATTATGGATAGGATGCCCAAGATGGTCAAAATGCCACAAACACATTACAGCAACAAGCACCATCAGTTAAATATTCTCAACTTTTGTGCAAGTGCTATTACTAGCTGATATTTTCATTGTTTCCTTAATAAACTTCTCGTATAATTTTGTAAAAATAATGTGCGGCAATTGGTGAATTTATGGTTTCATGTGATGCTTTGTTTCTATCTTCTTGTTGTTAAAGTTGTTACTTGTGTTGTCAAATTACAAGATTCATTATCAATGCAAAAGCACTTTTATTTTCACAATACCGCTGTCAATTCCTGGATGTCATTTAAGTAAATCATGTTGGTCTCAGTTGTTACTTTCAATATACCTTAAAACTCTTTCCGAAACATTCATTGGAACTGTTACAGAAATATACTAAAGTTGGCAAGAGTGAACCATATAAAATATGTTTTCACTGGGTGATCATGTAACATGGAGACTGGAGAGCTTATTTTTGAATAGTACTTCTCTTTGTCAACTTCTTAGGCACTATGTCACATAGGTACGGGTATGGGTTTTGGTTCGGGTATGGGGAAGCGGGTATGGGCACAGCAATTTTAGCAAATTTTGGTATGGTGATACAGTGAAAATTTCAATATAGTTATATAATTGTATATATATTCAGTTTCAATAAATAAAAAACAATGATAATTAAGCAAACAAACAACATAAATATACTAGAAAGCATATATATAACCTTAAACAATGTAAATATATAACTATGAAGCGTAAAAATTAACAACAGCCTAACTGCAACGCAGGGCAAGTCGGCAGGTTTTGAATTTGACACATAACATAAGCAATAGGGCAACAAGCATAACTTATATAAGCTCTGACGATTGACGATATGTACAGTTTTACTAAGGTCAACGATATGTACAGTTCTACACAAGAATAATGTGAGCAAAAGGGCAAATCGACAGGTTTTCAAGAAACGAACATATTAGAATCACAGATTATGAAGAATGGCAGCAGCGCGATGATTATGCAGCAGATTTTGGAGAACCGGTGCAGGTAAGAGAGGTTTTGAAGAATGACTCTATGGAAAATTTTGGAAAAATGACAGAACTAGGAAACAACGATAAATTTAATACCAAATGAAATGCAACAAAAAAGGGGAAACTACATACGAAAAACGGTTTTCATTAGACGAAAAAAAGGAGAAAAGAGCATAGGTAAAATTGCAGAAACCCTAAAGAAAGTTAGTTGAAATGAAGATTATACGCCGTCAATGATGCTGGAGGCTGCCGCCGTCCATCACCGATCATCTGTGGACTTGAGGAAGAACAGGGAAGAACATGGAAGTCGAATAGGAAATGGCGGAAGAGGAAAGATGTCGGGCAGGTCGAAACCGATCCAAACTGTACCACCATGTATCTGCATACCCGTTTTGGCGTACCGGCATACCGTTACGGGTACGCAGGTCTCCCCCACATATCGTGATGACATAGCTTAGACATACTACAAGGTGTTTCTGTAAGCTTGGATCTGTGCACGTTCTTATTCATCTCTCAAGTGGTTATGACTTCATTTTGTTTCTGTCAACCTCTGCTAAGCGAAGAATATAATTCCTGTGCATACCTTTATCAATAGCCACTATTAAACCATGTACTACAAGAAATGGTCTAATTCTACCTTCTGAACATATCTAGTACTAGACAAAGCTTTCCAACAAGCTCGAGATTGATGTTGTGGACCACATGAATTTTCTTCGCTTGAATGGTATGCTTATTTGGATTGTTTGGTAAAGGTGTGGATGGGCTGAATTTGGCTTGGTATTAGTCATCAGCACATCCATCTAATCACTGATCACATAGACCTATTTATTGGAATCACACTCTACATCAAGTAGAGAAGATGAAACGGTATCTGAGTGGGAAACGGTGCTCAAATCTGAACTGAAAAACATTTAAAAGAAGCTTGAATACATCTATGTACTGAAATACGTAAGCTGTATATCTGATGCATTCAGCTAGCCGGATGGTGACTGTCATCAATTGTGGCATTTTATGCTTGACGAATTCAATTGTCTTTCTTGTTGTACTCGCTTTTTCACATGGTTCATTTGTTTATGGATTTCAATTTGAAAGCGAGTCCTGGTGAGTATTACCATTTTAAACCAAATTCTGACTGATTAAATAGTGGATTTAGATCTTTTTGTCACCATATCCGATCAAACAGTTTGGGATGTTTTGGATGCCTGAACTGGACCTTAGCTATTGACATCCATATTGTTTGATGAAAACCATGAAACCATGGTGGTTGCTTCAGTTAAAATAAAAGAATGCATCAGAATACTGATAATCATGGTGATGCATTCCACTTGACGAGAGTAATGGTGACATAATATACATGGAATTTTGTAAACAGTTGGATTTAGTTTTTCTTAACCAGTTAAACATTTAACCTGGAAACGTTCTTATTGGTTTGTAACACCACAGTGATTGCTTGTAGTTGTCATTATATGAGTGTGTTCGTTTGTGTATGTATCTAACCATGTGATAACTGCAAGGATGGCAAAATGCACCCTGCAACTTTGACCTCTGTATGCCTCCTTCATGGCCAAATTTTTGTTTTTCGTCCCTTTACATTCAAGTTCGTGTTGAATCCATCTTCTTCCGGCTAGCTTGTATTGAACTCTTCCTGTATCCACTTTTTTTGCCTTTTCTCTCATTGATGAATTTATAATGAACAAATGGCAACTCATGATCATGAAGCCTATTTTTATCTAACAAGGAAAAAGGTTGGGATGTCAATTCTTCCTATAGAACTCTTGAACCATACACCTCGGAACTGGAAGTAAATGCATCACATTTTTATCAACTGCGAGTTTGGGCATTTTGGATACTCTTTAAATCTTGTAGCAAATGTCTTATGAAGTATTGCTGTTTGGCCTAATGTATCTGCATGTTTGCTCCCATTTAATTGTTCTAAGCAAATTAATTTTTGGACACTTGTATGCCTTCTGTCAACTAAAGAACTTGCATTGTTTGTCTTTCTTTCAATGATCTTACTTTTTTGATTGTCTTGAAACAAGTAATTTTTTTGGAGATCATTGAAATGTTTCATGATTTTTGCAGCCCTTTATGGTTGTTGAAAAATGAAGTGCCTAAAATTGTGAGATCTCTAAATAGGCAGCTTCGGGAGAAGTCCATCAAGACAAAGGTGAAATGGTAACAATGTTTCTCATTTGCACGATTATAAGCAGATTTTTCCTTAAGGATCTTCATCTGCAGGTTGGTGCATTTTCAGTGTTGAAAGAACTTGTGGTTGTCTTACCAAACTGCTTAGATGATCATATTGGATCTTTGGTCCCTGGCATTGAAAAGGCATTAAATGTAAGATTGTTCTTACAGTGCAAGTTTGGAACTTATTGTTGTTTTGCTTCTCATTTTTCTATAATAGTTTAAGTTCATCATGCTATAATTTCTCATTCTAAAATTTCCAGGATAAATCTTCTACCTCAAATCTTAAGATTGAAGCTCTTACATTTACCCGACTGGTTATGGCTTCGCATTCACCTTCCGTTTTTCACCCTCACATTAATGTAAGTGCAACCAATATCTTCATTTTCTTCCTTCCTTTCTTTGGTTCTCCTTTCGATGCATGTTTAGTTATTTCTATTGAATAAAATATTCCGGCCTTTCTAAGTTTACTGTCCAAAGTCTGATTAAAATTATGTCATTCTGCATTTTCTGATGACTGGATGGACATGGTGGCTTTAGGAATCAATTCCCCAGCTTACGCATCTCTGCATGCATGCCTATTTCTTTATGGAGTGTATCTTTTATGTGAATGTGTTCATTCATATGGCTTTCTCTTTTGCAAAAAAGTTGTTGCTGAAGCATTATCATAACATGCTTTTCGAAAGATGGTACCAAATTTTGTGAGAGGATTTTCATTCAAGCAACACATGATTGAGGAAATAATAAAAAAGGAGGAATGGTTGAGGAGGGAAAAACCAGGAGAAGGGAGTCGTGAGCCAAGGAGGAGAGGGAAAAGAAAGGAAGAGAAAGATGAAGAGAGCCGACAAGAAAAAAAAGATTCTAGTTTTATACTCACTCATCTCTCAGCTTTTTTTTTTTCTGAATATGTGGTGTTCCCAGAACAATGTTGGGGCAATCTTGAAAAATTTGGATGTTATGAAGAGAGGAAAACAATGTATTTTAGCAGTTCTCTAGTAACATATGAAGGAACATTCTCTTTTTAAATAAAAGAAGCAAGACAATTTGGAAAACTTACTTAAAGTGTACACAAGTGATTTATTTTAAGAAACCTGCAAAAATGAGTGATATTGCCATGATAATATTGTGATGTTGTTGCCATACTATATATTTTTTTTATTCTGAACTATTCCGGTATGTTTTTCTGCTATTATCAGCTTGATCTAAAGTGCTGCCATATTGGAATGTTTGGTATTGGGAGAAATGTAAAAAGAACCACAACTCAAAGGAGTGGAATGAGACCCTGTTTGGGTTTAGTGCTGGCAATTTTGTTCTTTCCTTTTACTTTACGATAGGTCTATATATATATATATATATATATATATATTCCCCACTCATTGTTTTTGACAATTGTTAACATGATATTTTATGTCCATGATGATAATGGTAACTGTTTGTGGTTCTTATTTGTAGTCACTTTCTAGTCCTGTATTAGCCGCTGTGAGTGAAAGGTACTATAAGGTCACCGCGGAGGCACTAAGGGTATGTGGAGAACTTGTTCGTGTTGTTCGTCCAAGTTTTGAGGTAACAAATTCTTTTACTGACAGATTTCTTTTGAAGGAATCTTCAACTTGCACCTCTGACAAAAACTGCTGTGTGTACAGGTTTGTGCCTTTGATTTTAAGCCATACGTTCATCCAATCTATAATGCCATTCTAGGACGGTTGGCAAACCAAGACCAGGACCAGGTTTGTAAATCATCTCCTCATGCCTTATCTGTTTTCTTAGGATATTTCTTATGGAAGAATTCATTTTCAGGAGGTTAAAGAATGTGCTATTTCTTGCATGGGTCTGGTGGTTTCAACCTTTGGGGACAACCTTCAAACAGAGCTATCAACTTGTCTCCCACTGCTTGTGGATCGTATGGGCAATGAGATAACACGACTTACGGCAGTCAAGGTATCAGTTAATTCGGTTGGTCAAATCTGAGAGAGCATCTGATGTCCATGATGTGGTTGTCCTTCTTGTTTCTTTTCCATTTTGCAACTATTCTGTCTGGTGAAGTCTTTAGATGAATAACAGGTGATTCATTTGACCTATTTTTTTTGTAATATTCATCTTGTAGTTTGGGTGCTATATTGGAGCTCAACATTGTGAGTTATAATCTTTGGTGTTGCTGGAAAGAAAGATCTTTGTTATTTTTCTTTCTTGTATACTGGCGGATCTTTATTCTTTAGTTCTTTATACACTTAAAGCCACAGCAGAAATTACAGTTGCAGCAAAGGAGAAATTTTCTATTCTTGTGTCAGTTGTCCTGAACAGCGAAATCTTCGAGTAAAATGTTTCCCCTTGCGTTTATAAAATAATTAGTGGGATAGAGTACAAAGAGCTTTTCGATTGCAAGTTTTAGGCTTCACCATAGGGAGCTTTCCTATTTGCTAGCGGGGTTATCTAGAAATTAGGTAGTTGAAAGTTCGAAACCTTAGTCGTGCTATAAAACCATATGTGGAAGTACGGATCTTACATAGTCCGTAAGAAAGAAATAAGAAAGCATAAAACTAATTTTTCATGCTTGAAAGTTGAAACATGATTTAAAGCGTTTGAAAATGCAAAGGAATTATATACCACAATTAGAAGTGCAAACTAATTATATACCTTAATCATACTATTTCGGCTTTCAAGTATAAGATGGGGAAGTAACATGCACATATAAATGGAAATAATAACAGTTAGACTAATTTGAATAAAAACTATATGAAGCAAATAACAAAGGTGCCACAAACGCATAAACATGTTCCATTCACTACTTAACTAAGAAGGGCACTTAGCATGAGGAAACTGCACATTGATTACTTAATCAGTTGGCATCCAATTTGTTAAGCTGGGACTAGCTGAATTTTTAGTCTATGCTGGCCAGTTGTGTCATGATTTGTTTGCGTAGGCACTTGATTTCAATTTCATCTACATCCAGTAATCTAGAAATCCTATTCGCAGCGAACCTATTTATTATTTGAGTGGGTATAGAATCTGCTTCTTCTGGCATTGATTAGTTTCATATATGTTTTCTTTGGTACAATTTTCTCTTTGTCTCGAAAAAGACGCCTTTTACGACATTTAGAATATACTATATATACTTGTTCTTATTTTTTATATTTGTCCATGCAGGCATTTTCTATCATTGCATGCTCACCACTTAAGATTGATCTATCATGTGTTTTGGAGCATGTTTTTGCAGAGCTAACAGCATTCCTTCGCAAGGTGCATTTTTTCAGCTACAGTCTAACTACAATAAGGTTTTGAAATCTAGTTAACGTATCATGTAGATAGATGCAAATAAAAAGTTATCTTCTGTTGTTTCAGGCAAATCGAGCTTTGAGGCAAGCATCCTTGGGTACACTCAATTCTTTAATTGTTGCTTATGGTGACAGAATCAGTTCCTCTATTTATGAAGTTATCATTGCAGAACTTTCGACTCTGATCAGGTTTGTCTTTCTGTGCAGCATTTATTTAAGCATTCTGTCGATTCCTTTCTTACCAGTTCTATTCTGTTGCAGTGATTCTGATTTGCATATGACAGCTTTAGCTTTGGAGCTTTGTTGCACAATGATGGCTAATAGGAAATCAAGCCAAAATGTTGGTTTTGCTGTCAGAACAAAAGTTCTCCCTCAAGCTCTCATCCTAGTGAGGAGCTCCTTATTGCAGGGTCAAGCACTTCAGGTTTGTTTGTCCTTTAAGTTGAATATTTAGTCCTTGTCCATGCTACCTTAGGAGCTAATAAGTTCAACTCTTTTGCAGGCATTACAGTGCTTTTTTGAAGCATTAGTCTGCTCAGCAAATACTAGCTTTGATACTCTGTTGGATTCTCTCCTTTCAAGTGCCAAACCATCTCCGCAATCTGGTGGTCTTGCAAAACAGGCTCTCTATTCTGTGGCTCAATGTGTTGCTGTTCTCTGTCTTGCAGCTGGTGATAGGAAATGTGACATAACAGTTGGAATGCTGATGGACATCCTTAAGGATGATAGCAGCACTAACTCGGTAATATGCTCCTACATAGCTAGCCTCTAGGGTAATTGAAATATGTACATGATGCTTTTAAGTTATAGACCCTGGTAGTTCTGCTTATATGCATATCTAATAGGTTATCTACAAACTAGATCCAGTACTCATCAGGATGTTGTTGTTTGTCTACATGGAGAAAGGTGCATGACTTCATGGAATATGTAGAATGAACATTTTTTAATCCAGATGACCTGGGGAATTTTAACAATTACGTAAGGCTTATTATGGCAGATTTCATGTATTAAGTTCTATTGATAATTTTCTTTCATTAAATGAACTTGCTCGTCTCAGATACATTGTATGAGTAACTGAAATCTGTGCCTAGGTAGAAACTCTTTCGTAATGGCCTATTGTAGTTAGTATTGTCCTTTCTGCTTCCTCTATAGCAGTTTACTTTTTGACTGCTCAGTTCCTCAATCGTGTATAGTCATCTGCTGTTCATATATCAGTTTATTTATTAACACCCAACTTCCCTGTCGGTAGAACATTTTTTTATTGCGGTGCCTTTTTATCACTATGAATATATCCAAATTTCCTCCTTGCTGCTGATACTTATTTTTATGTGCCATCAATGCATTATGACCAGATGCAAGTTGTCAGATTTTATCCTCGGTTTGAAATCTGTCCAAGTTTAGGATAGTTAATGCTGCTAACTGCTGGCAAATTTCAGAAGAAAACATGAGCATTAAGACAATTTCATAATTTCCAAAACAGTGTATCAGTTGGACGTTGCTCACATGGAGCAGCCAACTGGGTTGGTAGTCCCAGCATGATCCATTAGGAATCACTTGGAAAAAGCTCTTTCCTGCATCAACTGCACTAAACTATCGAGTGGTGCAGGTCACATGAAATTTTTCTCTGGTGAGATCTAATAAAATTAGTATGAGGATAGGAGCCTCTTTAATTACATATAGCCTCTTTATTTCATTTTGTTTGTTTTTGAAGAAGTATATCAACGGTTATGGATGCTACAGATTCCTAACCTAATGCTTCATTGCTGTTCCTAGTATTGGTGCTTGGCCAGAAGATCTATATTCTGAAGCGTAAAGTGTGAATTTTTGTTTTTATAGGTTGTCAGATTTGTATTTGAATTAGAATGTTAGTTGTATATGCTCATCTCTCTCTCCCTCTCTCCACATGCACGCTGTCACTTTTAATCTTTATATGCAGAAGTTTATAACTTTTTATTGTTTATATTTGCATTTCAGGCAAAACAGCACCTTGCGTTGCTGTGTCTAGGAGAAATTGGTAGAAGGAGAGATCTTAGCTCACATGCGAATGTTGAGAATATTGTCATCGAGTCTTTTCAGTCACCCTTTGAAGAGATCAAATCTGCAGCTTCTTATGCACTGGGGAATATTGCTGTTGGAAATCTATCAAAATACCTGCCATTTATTCTGGATCAAATTGATAACCAACAAAAGAAACAGTATCTCTTGCTTCATTCTTTGAAGGAGGTAGATGTAATGATAGTGAAGAGAACTTAGTTGCATCTTGACAGTTTTAAGCTGAACCTTTTTTTTTTGTCCTTTTCCAGGTGATAGCAAGACAGACAGTAGATATAACTGGCCAGGCAGAACTAGAGGATAGAAATGTTGAGAAAATTCTTAAATTGTTGTTTACTCACTGTGAAAGTGAAGAGGAGGGGGTCCGCAATGTGGTTGCCGAATGTCTCGGGAAAATTGCTTTGATTGAGCCTAAGAAGCTTATACCTGCATTGAAGGTCATGCATCTCAAATTTTATATTTTTGGAGTTAGAGTCAAGTATGCTTCGTTTTTGCATTTGTCTTGCCATTATACATTTTGAAAAGCTATTACGTTAACTTGAAAACACTGCTTTGAGTTTGGTTGCATTCAGCTGTGTGAGATGTGATTATGTTGATAGAATCTGTTTTGTGAATTAGAATATTTGTTCTTAATTTATATCTTTCTGACATCTTTATCCATCAGATGAGAACAAGCAGCACAACTGCCTTCACACGAGCTACTGTTGTGATTGCTGTGAAATATTCTATTGTTGAACGTCCAGAGAAAATTGATGAATTTCTGTATCCATCCATTTCTTCTTTTCTGATGCTTATAAAGGATGATGACAGGGTATGTTTTACATCCTGGTGCAGTTTGCTCTCTTTAGGTCTTTTGTAATGTCTCTGCAACTTGCCTCATGGTTCTTGGTTCTCTTTCCTTTGATATTTATCTGTAGCATGTACGACGAGCAGCTGTTTTAGCTCTTAGTACAGCGGCTCATAATAAGCCAAACCTTATCAAGGGCCTTCTTCCTGAATTACTTCCACTTCTTTATGATCAGACGGTGGTTAAGGTAAGCACATCTTGTTGAGTTTATTTTCTCATTTCCTGGACTTATGAAGTAAGAAAATTTGCTTTTTCTGATGCAGCAAGAAATGATCAGGACCGTGGATCTTGGTCCTTTTAAGCATGTTGTTGATGATGGTCTTGAGCTGAGAAAGGCAGCCTTCGAGTGCGTCGATACATTACTTGACAGTTGTCTTGATCAAGTTAATCCATCATCTTTCATAGTTCCATACCTTAAGTCTGGGTTGGATGGTGCGTATTTTATGCCTCATTTTCATACTATTTTTATACTATTAGTCCATGTTCCCTTGATGACATCCTTGTTCATATTTCTTCTGGATGTGCGTGATTGTGTATCGGCATGTGAAGTGTTGCACTACTTCACTGATTTGATCCTCATATTTGTATAGAAAAGTGTTTCATTAAAAGGAAGCTGCTTTCTATACTCAGATAAAAGTCTTCATGTTCATATGCTTACTGTGTTAATCAGGGATTCATGGGATAGTTAATACGTTGTGCATTCTTGCAAATTTTTTCGTGCTTTTAACTGCGATTTGTGTTGATCTTGATATCAAATTTTGTCATATTACTGTCATGATTGTTGTCGTTCGGTGATGAATCATTCCATACCCCACTCAAGTGTAAACCTGATTCTCTCCTCTGCTAGCGGTTGTGAAGGGCGAAGCCTTGAAGAATACAATTGAATCTCATTTGAGAAGATCCTTTCGGTCATAATTCAAGTTGGTAATTTTGCAATGTTCTGAAGACTGAAGAAAATCATAATCATCTACTTTAGCCTTCTCTTTTTCCAAATTATGGGCAAACATTAATATGTGTCAAGTTCTGAAGGTGAGGAAAAGGAAAGCTAAGATGAGAATAAATGGGCAGCTGATCTCTACTTTCTTTTGGTTACAGCTTCTTAGTCTAGTCAAGGTTAATCTAAATTCTAAAGCATAAAGCTGGTTCATGCCCAGTTTGATTTGCCTTAGGACGTAGACAAAGCTGCATTTGATTCCTGAGATGAATATGATATATCACAATCGCTAGTCGATGCAAAGGATGAAATAGAAGAAACTATATCTGCAAATGCATATATTGAAAAAATGGTTTAGAATTAATAGGACCAAAGAAAAAAACTAGTTAGGTCAATGTGACATGATGAAAGAAGAATTGAGAATGTATTACTAGCATGATTTTTGGTGGTTTTGCTATCTGTTGTGATGACAGGCTAACGAAAATGTGATGGCTGAGTGTTCCGAACAGAAGTCATCTGAGCCTCAGATAGACTGGAACTTCTACATTCTTCTGAGTTTGCCAAAATTGATGGGCAACAGAAAGCAGAATCCTTGATGGGAATACACATTATGGAGATGGATGTGTGGAATTTATCAAGAAAGGCTATAATAAATTCAGGAACAGATGTAACATTGGGTTGCTTTAATACCATCAACTGAGAACATTGGGAATGCCGATTAAGGGGATTTAGAGTTTAGACTTGTTCTGCAGATGGTTGGATAGGGCAATACGAAATGCCCATATAAGGAAGCTATGTGTAGATGAAGACCTTTGAACACTTGGAAGGGGAAATCAAGGTTGATCTGTAAATACTTTGTATGAGTCTAGTGACCAAATTTTGTAGCTTTGAACCGGATGAATCTGAGAAAGAGAAATATAACTGCTTTAGTAACCTGCCACCATGTAGTTGGAAGAAGGTGGTCTTGTGGTAGCTGGGAAGTCACCTTTATTCGGCTGGTTGGAATTGTTTGCCATGCTATGCATGTGATGTGTTGGCATTGTTTACCAGGTTATGCATTTGCTTCTATGTTTTTTCTACATGAAATTTTGGGAATAATTTCTTTTGTGCGATTCTACTGTTTGCATCTTCTTCGTCATTTTGTTGGCACATGATCTCCAAAATTACAAATTAAATTCCTCCGTGGTATGGAGTGACTTTTTCTTATTTATGTGATCCATGCATTGTTTCTTTCTTTCTTTTTTTAATTTGTTTTTGTGCGTGCAGATCATTATGATGTTAAAATGCCATGTCACCTTATCCTCTCAAAACTTGCTGAAAAATGTCCATCTGCCGTCCTAGCAGGTATACATGTATACATCTGTTTCTGTTTCCTCCTGTATTATACTGTAATGATGTGGTTATACCACACAGCAGTACAATATGCATTACTGTGGTTTATTTGTTTTACTTTTCTATGCTATTATTAACTGATACATTTGAGGATTATACTTTATAGAATTGATATCTTTCTATGTGGACTAAAATTACGTCTTACATTAATAAATTTGTCACTTGTCCATGTTGTCGTGGTAGCTACAATGACATTTCCTTGTATGTTTTTCCTTTCTTATTCAGTTTTAGATTCATTGGTGGATCCATTAGAGAAAACCATAAATCACAAGCCGAAGCAAGATGCTGTTAAGCAGGAAGTAGATCGTAATGAGGACATGATCAGGAGTGCTCTTCGAGCAATTGCCTCCTTGAATCACATAAGGTTATCTCTTAACCTTCATTGTTGCGTTTGTTCACTGTTACGTGTTCTGTTACATGGAATTAATAGTCAATTCAGCAAAACTCGTGGTAGTTGCTAATTTCTTTTTCTTCTTTATTTATGAATGATGGTTCCAGTTTCCAGATTAATCTCGTTTTTTGCAAGTTTCTCCATTCATTTATATTTCAACTTTCAACTGTGGTCGATATTTACGTCTGGTCCTAGATTTTGCACCAATTAGCTCTAACTGAAAGCATCTTTGATTTTCTTTTTGCTTTCATGGTGGATAATGCTTTCTATTCTGTGTAAGAGTCCTGGCACGTGTTATTCTTCCCTTATATGCATTAATATCTTCTTTGGTACTGCGCAGTGGTGGAGAGTGCAGTCCAAAATTCAAAATGCTGATGATGTCGATTACAAAAAATCCAATCCTTGCGGAGAAATACAACGCAGTTCGGCATGAGTGAGGCTTGCTTGATACTGGAATTGTTTTGAGATGATGACATTGTTAAAGTGCCTTTGTGGAGGTATGCATGGCTGCAGTCTTGGGAGGGGGGAATCTGTCTTATGGATGTGGTCCTCAAAGCCATAAGTCTTTCTGATTTTGTTGTGCCCCAAGATGCAGATGGGTGCACAATTTCCCTTTTCTTCTTTGAGGTGGCATTTTGTCCTATTTGGTCTTAGTTTTATTTTTTTTCCCATTAAACTTGGGAGCCAGCAGGTTCTGTGTTTAATATAGCAATTGGCAATGATCAGAGAAAGAAATAGTTAGCATGTATTTCAATCGTTTGCAAGTTTGTCTTTTCACCAATTTCACTCGGGTGATTGTGCACTTGCGTTCTTTTCCCTTAAGCATTCCGACATCCTCATGGACCGGCATATCTCTCTCCATGGCGTTGTATTCGAAGAGAATTTTGATGGTTCAAGTGAATCGGTTCGATGCGCAAATTAAGTCTGTAAAAAATGTTCAAGTTTTCTGGTGAACAGAAAACCAGTGGGTGAAATTGCATCGAACACTCGTCTCAAAAGACATTTTTTGTGAAAAGATGTAAATCGCGACTAATATATAGGTTTCGAATCGCGCAGAACGCTTCTACCCAGTTGGAGTTTCTTAAAACTACTAACATTGTAAAATTGCAATGCAAGATTCGAAGTAAATTGTATGTACAATCAATTGTCGCAAAAGTGTTCATTAAGAGCATAATTTCCTGCCACTATTTTTATGGTGTACATAATGCGGTCGCTGTGGTCCTTTTGGCATAAAACTTCTTGTTCCCCACTTTTTAAGTTACAGCTTGGCTTTAAAACTCGAAAACATGGAAACTTTCTAAACCATATTATTTTTTTTTGGATTAACAACCCGTGGTCCCTGAGAGTTTGACTGCATACTTTCTATTGAACCGGGTTACATGATTGTATATTCTTTACGAAACAACTAATGTGGGTGATAATTTGTCTAATTTTAAAATGGAAAGAATTTATGGGACTAAATTGGTCCACGCCTTCATAAACACTGGTTGTTTGCTAAGCTGCTGGAGCCCTTTTATACCTGTGCAGGTTTACCAGAGTATGAGAACCGCCCACGAGATAGTAATTCAATTAAACGTGGGAACAGATGCTCTGAAAGTTGAGAGAGTGAAAACCGATCAAATGGAAATGCATTAAATAGAATCGGGCTGTCACCAAGTTTACGAAACGGGGAAAGGGAGGAGGGGACACCGCTGGTCCACTTAGCCTCCAGCGGCCCCTCAACCCGAAAAATCGATTGAAGGGACGCGCCCGCAAAGCGCCAACCTACCTGCCCGGTTGGGAGAGGGAGAGGGAGAGGCGGGGATGCTCTTTTTAAAGGGGTTTTCTGCAAGGACGATTGTGGCTGAAGGTAAGTTGAATGCTTAATTTCTTCAAAATTTGACCCCGCGCCACGTTTTTCTACGAGTGGCCACTGTGTCAAAAAGTTACAGAGAACAACTCTATATGAGATTGCGTTTTCGCATAACCAGCTTCGAGAGAACAGAGAGGGAAAAGCGAATGGTGCCATCAACCCGTTATACCAAGGCCACAGCAATGGCAAATTTGAGCATGATGTTTTTTTTTTATTTACGTAAAGTTAACCTAGTGCCACTAATGGGTGGCTTTTAGAAAGACTGAAAAAACGCAAGGAAGAGAGCCAGAGAGGCCCTCCCTTGTTCCGATATCCGCCAGCTCGCCTCAGCCCTTGCGACGCATCCAGTTGCGCTCAGGGAACTTAGGAAGGTGACGAACCAGATGAGGAATACGATTTATGGCCGTGTCGG
Organism: Nymphaea colorata; assembly: GCF_008831285.2. Taxonomy (NCBI): domain Eukaryota; kingdom Viridiplantae; phylum Streptophyta; class Magnoliopsida; order Nymphaeales; family Nymphaeaceae; genus Nymphaea; species Nymphaea colorata. The sequence goes on along the minus strand of NC_045138.2, from coordinate 3,596,224 downwards.
TGGCTCGGGTACTGTAGCAGTCTCGTCATCACAGACACATGGGACCCAGCTGCTTGCAGAGGAGAGGAGACATTTCATTCGTGCTCTCATTCAAGTTTCGAATTTCAAATTTCTTTCTTCTCTGTCCGTCCACCTCCCAGGCAACTCCTGCCACCTTTCTCTTCGGTAAAATGCCCGACCCATTTGATTTTCTTTCTGCAATAAAAAGTTCATAATGGCTTTCAAGGAGTCAAAACTGTTCATCCCCTCTTGTCACTATCAAAAAAATTTGAAAACTATGACGTTTGCACATGTAGATGCACGAAATCTCTACTTCCAGGGAGAAGAAGTGGCCAAAAATCCCCAAATTTCGAAGCCCCCCTCTGTCCCTCTCTTTTGCTTTTTCTTTTTGCCTTTGCTCGCTCGCTCCTCAGACTCCAAACTCTCCTCCTCCTCCTGTAATGTATAAGAAATCAAGCTAAGAGAGCAGAGGCCCTCATTACCCACAGCACATACTCTCTCTCCTCTTCGCCACCAGTGGCATGCTCTAGGCTCCCCGCCTCGCTTGCTCGCAAAGAAAATCTGATCAGTCCCCAGGTTTGTTTGTTGTTTGTTTTGGTGTCGCTTTTTTCCTCTTCCTTTTTTTTCTTCATCCTCGGAGATCATTTCCTGTGTTGGTGCTGAACCAGGTTACGCTGAACAGAGGTGACTGCCTTGGCTTTCGTTAGCTGGGACGGAAAATGGCTGGCGACGTTGAGATGCCAACTGCATTCTCGTCATTGACAGCTGACTCGGAGTTCAGGAACTCCGCGGAGACAATCGATGACTTGAATTGGCGGATTGCGGCGTCCAAGCTTGCTCTCGACAACCAGTTGAGGAGGAAGGAAAAGAGTGCCGTCGACATTCAAAGGAGGCCTTCCTTCGCAGAGGCACTGAATCCAGAGAAGGTGGTCATCCGCCCACTGCCGCAATTCGGCAACTTGGAATGGAGGCTTGGCAATATCTCCACCAAGAATTCGTTAATGGCCCTCCCCGAGAATTCTGGCTCTCCTGCCACCGACAGGTGGTTTAAAACGTTGCCATCGGCAGAGGTGCTCCCAAGAAACGAAATTCTCGGTGGATATATCTTTGTCTGCAACAATGACACCATGCAGGAAGACCTCAGGAGGCAACTCTTCGGTAATTACCATTTTGGTTTTAGTTTTTCGGTTTGTGGGGTGTGCCACATGCACAGTAGGTGTTTTTTTTTTTCTCTCTCAGCATCAAGCAGCTGCTGCCCGGTCCATCAAATAAATATAGGGATCAAGGATTGGGTGCAATGTGATTGCATAGTTGAATTCGTGCAATTTTTTTTTTTTTTCTAAACTCAAACCTAATCTTTTCTTGCAAATTCTCCGACTTTGCGGATGTGATCTACATTATTGGCAACTTTAGAACTTCATGGTTGAATTAGTTTTTTGGATGTCTGAACCAGATTTGCCGACCTGCAAAATTTTTGAACTTTACCATGTGAAAACAAAAATCAAAAGATGACTTGTTTCAGGAAGTGATTTTAAGGTGGCTTTTGGACCATGTGGATCACATCCTTAACAGTGGAAATTTAGTAAAAGGCCTTAAAATTTGATTTGTAGAATGTTCTGTAATATTCCATTCTTTCAGACGGGGGAAGGGGCTGAGTTGACGTCTTATAGCAAAATCCAAGTGAAAAAATCTTTATGGGTACTTCAGATAATGCTGCTGCAGTTTTTACTATTAGTGTTGTGATGCAGCTCTTAGCAAACTGCATAGATACTGTTAAATAGCTCGCGTATAATGAAAAACTGGTTATATGAATAACGGCAGCTTGAGCAAGTAATGGTGACTCTTGAGCTACTTGCTGCAGGTCTGCCTCAGAGGTACAGAGATTCCGTGAGGGCGATCACACCTGGGCTACCTCTTTTCCTCTACAACTATACATCCCATCAATTACATGGGATCTATGAGGTATATTCGTTCATCAACAATGAGGACGTGGGTTGTCACCAAATGTTGCTTGCTTATCTTGTCTGACATTAACTTTTCTTAGATTTGTTTCATTTAACCGCTATACTGGCACAAAGTTGAGCGTGTTTTCATAAAATGTTCAGTTTTCCATATTTGAGGCGCAAAGGTAGAAGGGTTGCAGATGGGTAGATCTGCTAGTAGACTTTTGTATCATTTTTTACTTTTGCTCCATTATCTATTCCAACCCCATCTCCAACCCGTAAACGACGTTTGCATCACGATGAGGCTTGGTTTGCGAAAAGCCAAAAGGAATTATTGTGGTCTATACAGCTGAACTGATGCAAAACTGCTAGCTTGTTCTATGCGTAATGAAACTAAGAATATACTGAAATTCCAGGCTGCGAGTTTTGGAGGTTCGAACATCGATCCAACGGCTTGGGAGGACAAGAAGTGCAAGGGAGAATCCAGGTTTCCTGCCCAAGTAAGTTCGGAAGCCTAATAAGCACGCATAAGTTTTGTTCCGGTTGTCAAATGACAGACAATCAGGGTATTTTTCACAACCATGACTGCATGTTTCTGTAACCTTCCGGTTCATTACTTGAATCATCAGGTGAGGATTCGCATCAAGAAGCGTTGCAAGCCGCTTGAGGAGGACGCCTTCAGGCCTATACTCTACCACTACGATGGCCCGAAATTCCGTCTGCAGCTCTCAGTTCCAGAGGTGGTATCACCTTCCCACTATACGTTTGCCTCATTTTTGTTTGTTCACCCAATTGATGCCTTTCATGTTTTCTTGCTGTCCATTCGTTCCCTTAATTATCTTCTGTTGCTCCTGTTTTGTTCATTCTGTAGGCGATCGCATTGCTGGATTTGTTCACGGAGGACGATAAATAGGAGCAAGAACCTAAAAAAGTAGCAGAAACATTACGTAACTGTGCTTATAAGGAACGAGCATCATTTATACTTTATACGATTGGTGTTGCTTGTCCCCACGGGAAAATGTAATTTGAGTTAAAATTGCGGTTCTGATGGTAGAACTGGCAAAATATATATTGTATGAGTTTGCAAGGAAAAGGAAAAAATTGAGGCCCCCACTTTTTGATAAGAACTCTTCTGTTATCTTTTCTATTCTTTTTTTTTTTAAAAAAAAAAAAAATCTTGGTAGGCTACTTGGTTCAAAAATTTCCCATCTTCTCTATCCTCAATATTCTACACGATCCCTTATGAATGATACTCGTTCCTCAATTTGGTCCATCTCAAATTCATGATCCAGTAATATTTCCACTAAGGCATGTCTGAAACGCCTGCTGAAAACGGTCTCGCGACTCTCCTTTTCTTTTGTTGCGGCAAAAACGAAGAGAAATCGTACGCAAAAAAGTTATAATGCAGAAGATTCTGTGGCATTCCAAGAAGTGGAATGGAGAACCGAGAGGGAGATCAACAAAATCCGACATCAGATCTGAAGTTTTGGCCACACACAGGATTTCAAATCCTCAAAATCTTAATTTTATACATGGTGAAATCTTATCTTTGTTTACTATATGGACCCTCTGTTTCTAGATGCAATAAATTGAGTGCAAAGGAAGGAATGCTCTTACAACTGAATGCACCCCTCTTGTTAAGAGCATCTCGATCACTTTCCAGCCCCAATAAAGGCACCCTGACTGCCATCTCTGATCGGGTAATTTTTCTCACAATCATTCAACCCTTACCCTTTCCTTCCTCTCTTATTTTAATTATATTCTAATTAATGGTAATTAATTTCAGATTGGCAAATGGGAATCAAGATCATGGCACCAAAGATTTTGAAGCACATGATTCATGGACTTCATGTGGCAAATAGAGAGGTGTTGCTGTGGTACTCGTAAGTGCAGGTGGTTCCAGAACTCAAGACTGAAGTGGTCCATGAGTGTCCAATTGCTTATAGTCATTAGAATCAACAAAGCAGCATCACAACCGTCGCAGGGAGAGGAAGCAGTACATAACAAAACTACTTGGGAATAAACCCCTTTTGCGGAGAGCTTTTGATAGTGCATAATGTGTCAGTGCTTTGTTTTGCGTAACTTGGAACATACCCATTATTTGATGAGCACACCAGTCGCCTGCTTCCTCTTTCAAATACAATAAATAAATAAATAAAAAAGAATAGAAAAGAAAACATGGTAATAAGCCCATCCAAATGACAAGGTACAAAATGAGTTTCCTCCAGTGTAGAAAGAGTTGCTACACAGAAGTTACAGGTTAACAATCTGCAACCTGGAGTGACAAGGCCTGAGGAGACGACGAAACTCTAGGATTGGTTGGTTATTTACCGTGGTCGTATCAGCAGAAGGCTCTGCCTATGGGGATGAATTTGGAGATGCCACCGCGAGCCAAGAGGTTAGGTTTTAATGATTGGGATTTCTGCGCTAGTGCTTCTTGTCGCTCCAGCACCTTTGCCTCAAAAAGGAACCTTAGTAGACAAGACTAAATGGGAACAAGAAAAGAGCGGACTAGGTCAAAAAGAAGGCATTAGCAAATGAGCAAATAAAAGATGAACGCCCTTGGTGACATAATCACGCCTCCTCACAATTTTTTGACAAAAACGTGAATAATGCAGTAAGCTTGTTCGCTTAAAAATAATAACAATAAATCACATGGAATTGCCAGTACTGTCTATAGCAGAAATCAGGAACTATTTGCTTTCTACAACAGATAGAAAGAGAAGCCACAAAAAAGCATTCAAGTGATGCCAACTAAAAGCAGCAAGTTTCCCTCTTCCCCCGTCCTCCGTCGGGTGGGGGGAGGCGGGGAGGCGCGAGGGGCGTTTACTCAGCTAGTAGAAATGAGTACAGTAACGATCCTGTCCTTGGAAGATATACATCTATCCTTCATACACTTTGAAGACTCAAAAGCCTCTCCCTTTACAGAAACTTGAAACCAGCGTGCACATCAGGAATCACAAAACCTGGACCAATTTTCACATATACCTCATTTTTACTATAAGCAGTTTGTCAAGGGAAACGATCACATCAGAAGAGCCCTGCCATTGAGGCCCATCGTGGAGCAAAACGAAAAAATGTTTTCGGTGCCCAAAATCATACAGTCAGCTTGAAAACGCAGCGACCAATTTTTCTTTCATTAGCTGCTCACCCCCACTTGGGGGCCTGATCACAAACGTATGAAGAACCGAGTCACTTTCTGTGGAGACTCTGGACTCCTGAACAGCGATCTTCATGTCACGTAAGACTCCCATCACTTTGGCTATGGGGTGGGTATCAAGTGGGCAGCTCACCTGCACAATCAGATCCTCATGCAATGTCCGCACTTCAATCTCTGTATTGGAAGTCTTTCGGGACTCATCTGCACTATCAATCCCTACCGCTGCATCCGCAACGTTAGTAGAAGTGCCGCGCTTCTCCTTCTCCGCTTCCATCTCTCTGAGCTTCTTCTGAAGCTCCGTAATGTATGCAATGGCGTCCCCCAGCAAGGAGGCCTTGTCCATCTTCGAGATGTTCGGAACAACTGCCCTCAATGCGTAGAAACGTTGATTAAGTTTCTCACGCCTTTGCCTCTCTGCCTCCACATGATTCAGAGGCTCCTCCCTTCCATTGGCTGGCTTTCGTCCCCTTTTTCTTGGTCTTCTCTCATCAGGTTGGGGAAGCCGGTCATCTTTAGATGAAGAATCCATGTCAGGAATCTCTATTTCGTTGATTGGTGTTCGGGAATTAGCAGGAACTGCTAGACCGGCTCTTGATGTCCCCGAGAAGTCTATCTGCCTCTGAGGAGGGAACAATTTCAATCTGCTTTCCTCTACGCCACTACCATTAGTATAGTTTCCATACTTGAGGCCAGCAGCAGGCTCACTGTTTGCAATCAGCACGTTGTTGTTTCCATGCTTGAGTTGGATCTGCGATTTATAAGCATCCACCCCCGCTTCAGAGCTCCAACTCAGGGTCGCCAGTTCCTTCTTTGAGCTCACCAAGGGTGCAGCCACCTCTTTCTGCTCGTGCAAGGAGCGCAAGGAAGGAGCAGTTGCATCCTCTAGCTTGGCAGCGAAGGGCTTAGTTGTAAGGTGAGAACCAGCCTTACCGGGTCTGAGATCATGGCCAAAAATTTTGGGGAATTCATCAGGCCGCTCATGCAACTTTAAGGAAGACTGTGACCTAAGAGGACCGGATACCGAAAATGTGGAGTCGATGGCCTGCAGAACGTTCTGATCCTCTAGTATCAAATTAACCGATCCAAGCTCTAGCACTCCCGTCTCAGTGGGGAAGCAAACCAAGGTGCGAAACCCCGCCAATTTGGCGAGGTGCGACCTCGAGTAATACTGATCAACAGAGTTGTCTGGGTTGACAATCCAGACAGGTTTACCGGAAGCGAAGCTCTTGCCAGGTGCCCCAATGCCGCGAGGAAATGAATAGTACATGGACGTCAAGTAAAACATCTCCGTGTTCGAAACGGTATCCAACGTCACGGCGATGTTATCCTCATCGGAACCACCAAAAAATGTATGAAGCTTCTGCAACACCCTCTTCCTCATTTTCTGCTCCCTGTTTTCGCCAGAGTGACGAAGTTCGGCAGCCACCACTTCACCCTCCTTCGGTTCCCTACAGTGCCCGTCTCCCCACCCCAAAACAAGTTCCCCGGACTTGGATCTAGAGACCTGCCAGAAGATGGCGTAAGTCCAGTTTGACATAGCCGACCCTTCAACCAGTTCGCAAAGCTTGGACTGCAACGCGCAATCGCCAACGGCGGTAAACAACCCTTCTGATGAAGAATTTCCGGTCATCAAATACTCACATGCGTCGCCACCCAGAACCGCCTCCAACATGGCCTTATCTTCTCCACTCCAAAACTTCCCCGCCGACTCCATTCCACTATCAAATTCAAGCTAATCGGAAACTCATAAGACGCATCAAAACCCAGCTGAAGCAACAAATGCTCAGTTTACGTTTTCTCTTCAGAAAATAAGAGAAGAAGAAAAGAAAAGAGCAACAACAATCAACACTTGATAAAAAGTTTCTAAATTCTACAAAGCCTAACAATTTGATGAAGCCGGACTTCGCCTCACAGTTCCAGCACCGTCCAGTCAAATTCTTACCGCTTCAGAAGAAGAGATCCCAAATTCAAATCTCTCCCGAAGCCTAGCCCGCGAGGCTTCCCCAATTCAATCTCCTTCGCACCGGTGGCACCAAAACCTCAGTTTTCCAAGTCGTTGCTGCAAAAACAGACTCTCCAAGAGAAAATTCCAAACCCCCTTCGCCAGACTCCCGATCTACCAGACACCGATGAAATGCAAGAGCTCCTAGGCACCGCATTCGAGCGTCAACGACCAATTCACAACGAGGGGGAGCTCCGGGACCTCGCCATTCCTTGAATCCTTCCCCTCCCAGAAGAAAAGCCGACCCCTTCTCATGGCCCACAACCAAAAAAATTATGCCTTTCAGATCTCCAATCCCCCCGTCATTCTCCTAAAAAAACAGAGACACAATATCGCGGTATCACCACCAAAGGAACCAGGACAGTGGAAAAGGAAATCAAAACAGCAGAAAACCGTACGACGCCGACAGAAATCCCGAAAACGCAACGCACGCATCAACGAGGAAAACCAAAACCAATCAGGGAGGGGGAGAGAGGGTAAAAGGAAAACTACCACTCTTCTTTTTGCGCCTGCATATTGATCGAAGCACGAACCAGAGAAATTCGGCCTCACGCCTCCATCTTTCCCTCGCCTCCCGTCGATAAAAGAGCACCCCGGCTAGGTCTACCGCTACTAGGGATAGGGTTAGGGTTTAAAAAATTCTCTCTCTCTCTTTTTTCCCTTTTTCTGTTGCTGGCTTCAGGGTTTTTCTTCTATCGTCTCTCTCTCTCAGATAAGAGGAGACCGAGACAGACAGAGTTCCCCATTATTATTACCTTACCTCGCCCTCACACAGAGGGAGAAGCGAAGAAACGCAACGCAACGCGGCTTTCATGACTCCCTCCCTTTTTCCCTTTTTTTTTTTTTTTTACGATATTTTTCTCTGCAGCGTTTAACTTCCTTGTCGTACTCAACGTAACTGTGGTTAAACAGGTTAACCACGGTTGGGGGCTCTCTCTCTCTCTAACCGCATCGTTGAACCGATCACGAGTTCACGTGGCCGTCGCTTCTCTTCTCCCTCCTGAAGACAGAAGGGAGAGGGGGAAGGGAAGGGTGGGTCCCATTCGTCCTCTGAAATGACTACTCTACCCTTACTTTCCAAATCTTGGACGACAATTATTCGACGCTGGGACCGCACCTGTGGTCCGCCTGGGCCCCGACCTTTGATCCACTTCTCATGGCTTCGCCATCTAATAAAATGAATGCCTGATTCGAACTTCGAACCTTTTATTACAACTTAATTAAGTTAGATGTGGGAGGAGGCTTGGCCTCTCATCAACAAAAAACAAAAAATTACATACAAATTTTAAAACTTTTTATTTATCCATATACCAAATTTTTTCAAAATGATACAAAATTTTCAAACTATAATTCTCGATACATTCTCATGAAAAAATTTTTTTTTAGCTCTTCAGTCCAACCCCAACTAACAACATGGATTGATGTAAACCCGGCGCGGTTGGCGGGGACGGAATCTTGACTGGTGGAGCGTTGGATCCCAGATGGACGGCTCCGTCGATGGGGGAGCACACTCGAGCGTTGAAGGAGGAGACTTGGAGGTCAAAGGTGTCTCCAGTCCAGGTTGGCTTAGCTGTACGGTTTAATAGACGACGGATGGATTTGGACTTATTCGGTTTCTCAAACTGGAAACTTATTATGGGTTGGAAGATGCGGCTTCAGGTGGTCACCTGACTTTTTTTTTTTTAATGTAAAAAGTGTTTCAGGAAATTCCAAAAGCAGGTTCAAGTTTCCAAACTTTCCGCTTACCCACCTAAACTAATATAATAATTACGTCACAACAAAGCGCGCTTTAAATGAATTCTTTCTTTTTGAAGCCCCCATCTTAAAGCCATCCATGTCTTCAACATGGCTCGCTTTTACTACGGACAATTTAAAGTTCTCAACGTAAAACATGTGAGCTCTCCAACTAGGGATTATATTTTAGGTACTTGCGATTCTTACCTTCCTCTCTTACGTCGATAAAAGTTATATGATTTAAAAAGAAAATGATTTTTTTTTTGCTGGTACGTTTTGATACATTTCAGATCTTTATAAGGATATGAAATGAAATTAGATCGAAAACAAACAATCAACGCTCTCAAGTTGATAAGTCGCCCATAGTTCCCCCTCCTTTGGGGAGCGCCGCAAACCGGTTGACTCCGGGAGTCAGGTTAAAGATCAGATCAGTTCAAACGGGACGGAAATCGGTTCACACAATAGTAAATATCAAAATTCATTTGAACTTTATATATATATATATATATATATATATATATATATATATATATATATATATATATATAGAGAGAGAGAAAGAGAGAGAGAGAGAGAGAAAAAAAAAAAAAAAAGAACCGGAGACAAAAGCAAAAAGACAAAATATACAATAAGCTCACAAAAAAAAAAATAAAGGGGGTGGAGAGAGTATAATGACAGAATGACACCATTACCCAGCCCCAAAAAGGGGACGATGCCGCAGCTGAATGACAAAATGGACATCCCCTGACCGCTTTAAGGTTTAAACACAAGTTTTTTTAAGAAGTTGACCACCTTACCACTCAATGTGGTACAACTAAAGTTCTTAGGAATCAAATTTCTAAACTGGTTTAGGGCTGCCAATCACTATTAAATAAATAAAGAAAAAAAAAATAGAAAGGGAGAAACATGAGCTCCACTTCCTTTTTTTTAGTGGGTAATGACTTGTTTTCATGCCGTGATTGTTGTTGCACTCGTGTTGAGTTATTAGTAAATAAACGCTTCTGGTTTATAAAAAACATGTTGTAAGAATAAGTTATACTATGATTATTGAATACGACAACTGATATTATCTCTAAATATTATATAGCTTACGTGACTGAATTTGTAAGATCAAGCACGACGCATATATGTAGTATATAAGATTTGAGAGTCAGCTGATAATTGATCATAAACTATTTGAGCTTCATTTCTTCTTAGTCTTGATTCAAGGACACCAGCATCCACAGGATTAACTAGTATTATGATTGTGAAAAAAATGTAGAGAAAGTTTCAACAAATTTGAGCTGCATATTTCACGGCCAATCATAGTTTAGTTACCATAATTAATCTAGTTGTGAAATGTTCGGGGATTTTACAAACAGATGATGATCAGTGTAGTTTAGTTACAATTACCTCCAACATTTTAAAGGTGGTGTCCTTTGAGTTCATCAAGGGCAGAGCCAGAAAATTTTAAGAGGGGAGCCAAGCCAAATTAAAGTTTCTAAATTTTGACAGAGACTTAAATATCATTTTTCAAAAGTTTTATGTAAGAACAAGTGAAATTTTCTAAAATTTACATGTAATTTATTTTATTTTGTTTTTTTTTTTTAAGGAGGGTCAGGGCTCCTGTGGGCCCTCCTTTGGCTCCATCCCTGGAGTTAACCAACGCTAGTTAAGACATGTGTCCTGTTTAGAAACCATGAACATGTATCTCTTTCTTTTTCTCTTTTTTTTTTTTCCAATGTCATTTTTTGTGGTGCAACAAAATTTTTATGGGTTTATGGATGACATCCTGATCAACTTTTTTGAAGCAAATCTTGGTTTTGCATCCAGAATTAGGTTTTTGAAGCGTTTTTGTCCCATAATAACTGGGTTTAAAGAAAACTCAATCTCAACAAAAGTTAGTGTTGTAAAGGAGAGCAAAAAAAAACACCCAACTAAACTCATTAAAGAACTTGATTTGATTGTGTCATCTAAACAAATAAACCAAGTTTTCAAAACTCATTAAAGAACTTCGTTTTCATGAAACTAAGCTTTATGAAATTGGGTTAGATGAGGGTGTCATCCAATTACCCCCGGTTTTAAAGTTAAATTAAAGGCGTTAGAGTGCAAAAACCATGTCTTTAGAGTGTTTGAGTGCCTATAAAACTGGGTTTTCCTCAAACCCAGTTTTGACAAAACTGGGTTTTGTAAGAAGGAGTTGGAAACCTGAGGTTGTTTATAATAAAAATTGGGTACAAATTTTGCTTCGAAAACTCATTAAAAACCAAGTACTTACAAAACTGGATTAGATGAATGTGTCTTCCAAACAACCCATAATTATTTTATTTGCATTTGAAACTTAACTACAAATTCATTCATAACTTTGCTTTCTAAATAATATCTATTTTAATTTATAGGCCTTTTTCTTGCCCCCAATGTTTGCTTGCTCAACAAAAAAAGGTAAGACAAAGTGTTACGAAAACCATGCAACAAATGAAAACGTCTTAATTATGATTAATTAAAACAATTACCCACATGAAGCAGGCCTAATAGTTTCGGCATTTATTCTTTATATTTCGATTTGTCCAAAGTGGTAAGGGTGAACGAGGCAGGATTTAGTGAAAATTGAGATTTCCTTACCCAGGCTAGCCTGACTAAACTTGGTTCGACTCGATAAGATTTTTTTTAAATACATATTTTATTGATTTTTATATATAATTATAATATTTTATTACAATTAATTATATTTATATATTATTTTACATTAAAAATATGTATATTTTAACTTAATCTGGTCGGGCCCGAGCCGGGCCCAGGTTTCGGGTGTCGAGCCTGACTCTTTACGAGGCAGGGCTGGCCCGATGCCTAGGCTTACCCACGACGTTCTCCATCATCTGCATTATTTAACAAGGGAAAATGTGTGGGGTTTGGACTTTTTCTCTCCACAAAATAAAATTAAAGATAGGAGAAACACGTGAACGGCAAAGAAGGTAAGGGTTATTTGCACAAATTGTAATGTCGTTTGTTGACTATATGCATAACAGACCCTTACCTTATGCCATTTATTTCCAAATTGTCTTTAATTTTTAGTAGGATTGACACCCCAATGCTTTGTCACGAACGTTGTGTTTGGTTACCGCAAATCTCAGGATTTGAAATTCAATAGATTTTACCAGGAGAAACTTAATGTTTTTGTACTGCTTTTCACTTTCAAAACAAACACAAGAAAAATTAACCTGCTGAAATAAATAGATGACGGTAATTTTATCCTGCAAAAAAGTTGGACCCTTTGACCGCTCCGACTTTTTATCATGGATTTTTTTCCGTGGTAAATTTACCATTCCAATTGTTTATCTGCCATCAAATGGAGTCTTAAAGTTAAAGTGTGGATTTATTTCAGCTTCTCGAACCTTAGATTCGTGGGGAATCAAACATACCATAAAAGGGTGCCCTTTATCTATTTATGTAAGATCTTTAGGATTTGAGGTTTACCGTTTAAGATCATATTTGAGATTCTCTTTCTTTCTCTGTCTTTGATCTCAGGTCAGACTTTTTTTTTTACAACGAACAAAAAAAGTAAAATGAGGATTTCAAATGAATCATTAGACTTAAAAAAAAGTCTTTGGTTTAAGGAACATGAGATAAAGATTCCATGAAAGATCTTTTGTCACATCAAAGAAAAGTTATCAAACCCGCCATAATAACGCGCGTGTCCGGTAGTTGAAAGCCGAACTATTTTCGAAACAAGTCAATTAAGGTTGTGTTTGATTCCTCACAGTCACAGATTTTAGATCTGATGCGATCTGAAATAAAAAAAAAAAAAAAACTGAAATTCCTGGTTTTATTAATTTATGATTTCTTCATCCACTCTTAACGTGGATTTCAAATCCATCCATAGATTTGAGATTCGGGAGTTGGACTTGAAAGCCGGATAGATCTCAGATAAAAGCAAGCAAAGGAACCTAAATGGCGGCTAGGAGGAAGAAGGGAGTTGCAAAAACCACGTCTCGCCATTACTGCTACCAATAGTTCTGTCACATGCAACACAGGAGGCTCCCTTTTTTTCTTCTTCTTCCAATGTTGAAATTGACAGAGAAGAAGAAAGATGAAGGAATAGAGAGAGAAAAAAAAAAAAAGATGATGATTTCACGTGGGAACAGTGAAGTCACATGATCTCTCTCTCTCTCTCTCTCTTCCTCTCCCGTGCGACAAAATGTCGGCTACTATTTTATAGTACGATTTTTTTAACTGTATATTGTTTTTATATAGATGGTCTGATTTTGATTGCTGAGTTCATACGGCAAATTAACCAGGTTTAAGCGGGAAGCAAAGCTAGGTTTTGCCCATTGTTATTTTTTCTTTTCCCCCTTATTTCACACTATAGTTGGAGAATCAAATAACCATAATGTAACAGCTGAATTAGGCGAGTCAAAACCACTTTAGGCATATCTAGGGCTGCACACGAGCCTCCGCTAAAACTCGGCTCGAACTCGACTCGAGCTTTTTATAGCAAGCTCGAACTTGACTCGTTTAACCCTTTAACTCGTTTAACTTTATCTCTCGTGTAAGCATTAACTCGGTCAACTCGTATAAGCATTAACTTGTGTAACTTATGAAACCGGTTTTGGCAATATTATATAAAGTAACGGTTTGCGAGTCAAGTCGAATTCCTAAAACTCGAACTCTAGTTGTTTATTGTTTGGAGTGTCTTCGTAAATTTGAACTCGACAGGAGCCGAGTTTTTTCGAGTGAGTTCGAGTCTCGACTCGTTGTGCAGCCCTACAAGGCAAGTCAAGGCCGAGTGAAAATGTCGTGCATGCATGCGACATGAGAAACCAACCAATAAAAGATAGAACCAGAAGTTGGAGGTGTGAAAAGGGGAAAAGACAGTGCATTTCAATCGATGGACCCCTCCCCACTTCGTGTCCTGCAGAAAACCCAACATGTCTCTGTCTTCAAGTGATCACCAATGTCCTGCTAACATGTCTCGCTGTTTCGCTTTCACTCTTAGAAGTGCGACCAAAGTTTCGGGAAAAACATTACGTGTTTGAAGAAACAGAAAAAAGAATGAATGCCGCTTAGTCTTCAGTTAGGTATTCGCTTACATCTTTATATGGTGCATATGAAACAGTGACGTGTTTTTGATTGGACTGCAACCTTTCCAAATGTTACGTTCCATTCCAAGAAAAAGATCAACAAAAGAGGTACTGCAAACAATGCATATCACTCGTAGTCATCGTCTTGGCCCCAAAAGTTGGGTCAAAATGAATGCCCACTGCAGGCTTGAACAGATTATTAGAAGCTAAAGTGAAGGTATTGAATTTCTATTAATATCATTATGTTCAAGATTATGAGAAATCTTCAAGAACTTATAAGTGAGTTCTAAGTTATTTATGTTCAAAATTGATAAGTGGATTTCTGATTTGGTTTGGTTCTTTGGTTGGGGGTTGTGGTTGAATTTGGTTCTTAGCCAAGTTTGGCCGTTAACCAATAGGGGTGAACAACGAGTCTTCCTACTCGAGCTCGACTCGTTAAAGCTTAGCTCATAAATGAGTTCGAGTCAAGTCATTTGCTTAACCAATCGAGTTCATGAGTTGACTCATTCAATTAATCAAGTTGAGTTCGAGCTCAACATGTAACTGTCAAGTAGAGTCTGAGCTTTGATCGAGTTTGTCGAGCCTTAATCAAGTCGATATATTCAAACGAGTTTACGAGTTTGTCGAGCTCGAGCTCAACATGTAATGATGAATATCAATTCTGTTCAAATGAGTTTGTCGAGCCTTAATTGAGTTGAGTTCGAGCTCAACACGTAACTGTCGGGTTGAACTCGAGCGGCTTCCGTCGCGCTATTCTTGAGCTCAAGCCGAGTTGAGTTCGAGGTTTTATTAGTCGAGCTGAGTTTGAGCTGACTGAACTACGGCGTGCAACTTGTTTTGACATTTGTTACTTGGACATGGTCATGCGTGACTTTTCTTACGTATAAAAACATAAAGATATAGTGATGGAACAGTAGTGGAGTACTGATTTAACAATTTCTTCTCCTTTGCTTGAACAAACACTATATGGGGCGTGCTTGATTATCTTTCATCTAGTTTGGTCCATGGTTGACAAACTAGCCGGATTGGCTCAGGGTTCGCTCAAGTCGGTTCAGATCACCCACAAATACAGTCACAAGACAAGGTTTGAGTGAGGTAGAACTTGACTCATTCGCCACAAGACAAGGTTTGAGTGAGGTAGAACTTGACTCATTTGGGATCACCAATTCAACTGCAACAAAAAATACATTAGGTTTATTTGAATAGTTAAATCATTTACCCAATGACCCAGTCATTTGCCAATCCGAGTCCAAGTCACATGTGGTTTGATATCGGAGCAAGCTATACTCTTTTGTCACCTTTTAAAAGGCCAAACTAGAATTTTCAAGTGTCCACTTAATATTTTTAGTTTGATTAACAAAATTTTTATGTCACATCAACCAAAACATGTCAAATCAAACTTTTGAATTTAAGATTAGAAGTAACCAAATGTTAATAGTTGCTGGTGAAAGAACCTCCTTACCCTCATCTACATCAATAGTCTTTCCGGGGAAAGGGGGAAAAAAAAACAGAGGAACAATAAAGGAAGAACATCACTATGTGCGGGCCAATAGCGGTGAGTGGCGTGCATGCTTGAACTAAGTCCCACACATCCGATTTGGACTACTGTACTATCGCATGTGGGATACTATACTATACTATAATCTTATCTTATCTTTTCCCCTCCAATGTGTATATCTTATTCCATTGCTACCGTCGGTGCAAGGATTTTCTTTGCCCGCAAAATTAGTGACATTTTAATGAATACTGTCGCTAAACATGTAATATAATATAGACACGGGTACATAAGCTCGTCGAAATCATTGAATTCTTTTCACATATATTACTATCTCAAAGCCTCAACTGCACCAAAGGCTTGAGCATTGAATTGTGTTGCAGTGCTTTTATTGCCATTTTGGCATATTCGTTTTGGGTTTATGGCTGGTAGGCAGATTGTTTCTATTTAAAGTGAGCGAATGAGAGCATGGCCTCACTTGCATTTCCTCCATTGTGGGTGCGGGTGGCGTTCCATGCAGTTGCTGAGCGGAGGAGCGGGATGAGGATGCTGCCCCGATTCTTGCGCATGAGGGGGCAAAAGAGGGGCACATACTAATTCTCTAGTAAAAAATTTAAAAACTTTAATTCAGTTCGCTCATAAAAAATTTCTGGCTCCACCGCTGACTATGAAGCGTGAAAGTGACTGCTTAGAATGGCTGGGCCGCCCCATTCAAACTCTAAATCATCACTGGTACTATCATGCCTGTTTTTTTTCTTCACCCCACAGCCTAACAACAAGGAAAATTTCATTTTGGAGCTTCTTTTTCTGCTTACAAATTTAAAAGAATGAGCTACCAATTACCTCATATTGCAATTACCAACAATTTTTTATTTCCTAAATTGCTTTAAGCTGTTCTTATATAACAACAATTAATGAAAAAAAAAAGCCCAAGAAAAGGAAAAAGGTTCTTTGATTGTAACCAGCCATCAATCAATCAAAACGTGGAAAAATAGTTGCTAATATCAACAAGTTAGTTCTTAAGTCAAAAGTGTTATTTTCTACCCATGCTAGCATATCTACTTTCTTGTGCATTCATGCACGTTTCCAAATGTGCATCGGAAATTTCTAACCATCACATGTATAACATGTACAGACGAACATGGGCGAAGCCAGAATTTTTTCATGAGATGTCGAATTAAAGTTTCCAAATGTGCGTAGGAAATTTCTAACCATCACATGTATAACACATACATATCCCTACGAACAGGGGCAAAGCCAGAAATTTTTCATAAGATGGTCGAATTAAAGTTTCCAAATGTGCGTAGGAAATTTCTAACCATCACAGGTATAACATGTACAAATCCCTACGAACAGGGGCAGAGCCACAATTTTTTCATGAGATGGTCGAATTAAAGTTTTTAAATTTTGACTAGGGCCAACATATCATTTTTCAAAATTTTTATATAAAACAAGTGAAATTTTTTAAAATTTACATGTAATTTTTTTTTTAAAAAAATTGAAACAGGGCCAAGGTCCAAGCAGACCCTACCTTGTCTCCGCCTCTGCCCAGAGAAGAAAACAACGTTGAAAAGGAAAGTAACTGGTAGTACAAGTGGACGAGGAAGTACGAAGTTAACGTGCGATCCAAACCTAACCGGTTTAATTGCTTCTTCTGCCCACAAAGAGTCATGACATTATAAAGCATCTTTGAAAAATGTCATGTTCATGGACAAGAGAAAACAGAAAAGAAGAGGAAAAAGTGCAATTATACGTTACCATGTGCCAGGTAAGGGAATGATACATTGAACATGTGAATATTATGTGAAGAGTGCATATATCTATATTGAGCCAACCTAACATGCGCCTCATAGTCAATACAGTGAAATGAGTTTCCTGTTTGTCTCCTTATGAAAATCATTGCTAAACTTGGAGAAAGCAGATCCCAGTTAGAGGAAAAGGAGCAAGGGAGGAGAAAGTCACAAGAGTGGAGAAAGATCCAAAAAATTAAGCTCAAGTTAGCTAGGAGGGACCAGGGCACAGTGAGGATATATCAAAGCTAGGCCATTTTCAGCAAGCGCGTGCCTTCTATGGAAAAAGGACCCAAATTAGTACTTTATGGTTGTTATACAGAGATTATCTATATAAATTTGCCTTGGGCAAGGGAAAATTGGTTCTCATTTGGATAAGATTTGCTTCCTAGTTTTGTGTTACCAGAGATAAAATTTGGGTGTTATCAAATTGTTTGCTTCATTTTGTGGGATCTAATTTACTTCAAAGTTTTCTCCTTCTTATAATGTATCTAAGATAATGAAACATAATATTCAAGGTGGTATCAGTTAATGGTTCAATATTCGGACCTAAGATTCCACATGAGTAAATGTGTGTGTCTTAATGAGAGTGGATGGTAACGCTCCAATTTGAAAAGTTTAATCTCATATTCGAGATTGTAAGATATCTTCAACCGGGGCCCGACTTTTATCAGGTCGGCCCAATGCCCTGGGTAGTTCCATATGCATTTCAGAACTCCAAGAAGGGTATTTATTCCTCTTATATATGCTGCTTATACTACTCATGGCATGACATTAATAGAACACGAGACTTGTGATTTTTTTCATGAAGAATTTTAAGAATGTTCATGGCCTTTGGGCATATTCGATCTAAAAACGCTTTTGTGCATGAGATCTTCACAACTAAGGCTCCACAATATTGTTCAAACTTGAGAATGGCAGTCAAAATCCTGCAAGAAACGTGAAAGGAGGGCACCAAATTAATTAACAAAGCCGGCACTTTAAATATAAAACAAGGAGTCTAATCTGTTAATATCATGCAACAATTTCAAGATGGCACAAGAGAGAGAGGACTTTAGTTGATACAGGCGATAACATGCACTTCACGAAACGCATTTCCTGTTTAATATCAAGTCAAATACTTCAAAACTAAGCGAGGAGTCTTTCTGTACCTCTTCTTTTATTGTTTTGTCACACTCGTGTGTGACGATAGTGCTAGATCACATGCGGGGCACCGGACCACCAAGTTTTATTCTTTTAAGAGTGGCCTTTTTGAGAGGAAGAAGCTTAGAGATTAATTTATTGTAATTAAATCCATCCCTCTCCTGTAAGCAATTGACGAAACAATATGATCCTAGTTTATTGCTCAAGGAATAAATCCGTCCTTCCTTTTAATTTAGGCATTGAGCCAGCCCCATATGTTAGTCGGGCTGACCAGGGTGGGTCCAACTAAACCTGATTTGGCTCGATCTATCGATAAAGTACTTTTAATATTATTTTTATTGATATAATTATATATATACATAATAGTTATATGTATATATTATTTCACATTAAAAATAATATTTTTTAATTTTAACCGGACCAGGCCAGGCCAGGTTTGGGCTTGGGTTTAGGGTGTTGGGCCGAGCCCAAGCTGTGGAGCCTAACTCTGTATCGGGCCAGGCCAACTCGATGCCCATGCCTACTTTTCAAACACTAAAAGTTCATTAAAAGAATGATGCGTTCAAATCAATGTCCAGTATGCTTATATAATCCCATGGGAACTGTGAAATTTCAAAAAGTTATACAAGATTAACAAATACAGTATAGGATCTAATTTGTTTGGATCATATGGACAGTTGATAATGTGTGATTACTTTGGCGAAATATCTCAAGCGTGGTTATACGTTTTCGACATAACTAACTGCTTGGATGTTTCTTCTGTGCCTAAAACCTTAGAACCAGGAAAATATTTCCTCCACATATAGCTAAGATTTTATAAGCAGAAAAAGGCCATCTTCTTAATCCTAAATCTCTATAAAAAAAATTCAAATATATGCATTGAAGAAGCACGAATGTTATGTCAACTCCAAAATTTTTGAATACGTTGATCACATTTATACAACTAAATCTTTCTAGTTGAGCTTCTTGCTCTATTAATACTTAATATTGAACCTAAGAAGGTGGATGGAGAGACACAAAAATACTCATATCTTATGGAGCACTTACATACATATATAAGACAGATGTTTAAAGATGCTCATTTAAAAGTAAAGACATTTTAAGAGACTGGTGTGGGCAATTGCCCACACCAATCATGGCTCCATCCACCACGGCCACTGTTTATTTTCATGTAGCATGGAATTAAATCCCATTGTGGAGCAAGCATGCCCCCAAGTAGATGTTTGCGCTTGGCCGCAGAGCAGGCGTCCACTTCTAAACGCTTCTGCATTCTCTGGTGTCAGATCGGATCCGATCCATTTATTGACTTGTTTTGGGTCATCCAAAATGGACAGACACCTTTGTGTCAAGCGAAGAAGGGCCGGGGAGCCCCAATAGTTCCTCTTCTGCTTCGAGGGTTTCGACTTTGGGGAAGACAGAGAAGAGGAAGAAGAAGAATGAGTGAAGAGCTGAGCATCGACGAGCTTGCCTCGAATCTCTCCACCTACAAGGAACAACTCCACCAGGTGATCTCTCTCTCTCTCTCTCTCTCTCTCTCTCTCTCGATTTGAAACCTTCCGCGGAATCGACTCTCTGCTTTCGTTTTCGTGGGGTAGTTCCGAAGGAAAATTACCCACTCTGGGATACTTATTTACGTATTTTGAGGTGTTGGGGGTTTTGTCCGGGGATTCATCATTCATTCCCTTCACTCTTCAACTTAGGATTCTCAATTTGGCCTCTTGTTTGCTAGGTGGAGGGGCTTTCGTTGTGCAATATTTAGTCTCATATTGTTGTTTCTCTATCTTTCTTTTTATTTACCTTTCCTCCTCTTATTGCCCACGGTGAAACTTCAGTTCGTCCGTTTACTTTCTTAAACAATTGAGTTAAACAGATTCGTTGGTGCAAGAAGCCTTTTCAATTTTTATTTTCTACTCTATTTTTGCGACATGCGATTTCATAACATGATTCCTTCTTTTTGACCTCTTAAAACAAACAGGTGAAAAAGCTCTTAGAAGATGATCCGGAAAATTTCGAGTACAGAGACATGGAGAAAGAACTCCAAGAGGTGAGATAGCGCTTATTCTGCTTTTTGCCCTCTGTTCTATTAGATTTTGTGTTTCTGCTTTTCGTCACATAACTTCCTCTGTTCACAATTTTTTTTTTTTTTTTACTTGAACTGGACAACTATGGCCGCTTCTTTGTTAGACGATGTCAGAATGGGAACCAATGAGAAAATTGTGTAGTGCTTTTGCACTTGTACCAATCTGCTCTAACATAATAACACATTTGACGGTCTCGGTGGAGTGGTTTCTATATATGTTTTAGGATGAAAAACACTAGGTATCTTTGTCGTTTAAGAGGTGCATCAGACTAAGTCTCTTCTAAACTAACTCCTGGTGGCTTTCACACATTCGGAATTATAGAAATGTGCACCAGGCGAATGCTGTATGAAAAATGCGGTCATGGTGGTTTGCCTTTAACATGATCATGTAGTTTGATAACAACTTTTGAACTTTTGAGGGCTCCTCATTTCAAGTGTAAGAATTGGCCTCGACTGAAAAATCGTTATTGAATTGGTAACAACTAGCAAGCTTTTTTTGAGCCAGAGTCACTTGATTGACAACTAACCCTTTACACAGACAGCATCTCACTCGTGTGCTTGTTTTGGAAGGCTTTGTTTTTGGTCTATGTATGGTTTTCCATAAGTTATGATAGGCTTGCATTTGAAGACAAGCTCTAATGGGTTTCATTTTTCATTTTCAAATAGTTTGGGCTTCAAATTTTGGTTTCACACTAGCATTTGGAACAACTGGTGATTAGCCCTTGTTATAAAGATATCGTTGGGACAGAGGCCAAAATCAGGATACTTTTCGTATTTTTCACTTTTAACATTCAATAAGTGGTACGTTTTTGCCATTTCTCAAAAAAAGCAGAAAGAAGGAAGAGACTCTGTGCATGGATAATAATTTTGGTTTTTGCTTTTCTCCTGTTGAGGAATTGTTGATGTTGTTTAAGCAGGGTACTATGATTGAGATGCATGGCCACATGGGAAAATTCTGCACGGATTTCCATTTTTATTTTTTCTTTGTTTGGGCTTTGAATTTTCAAGGTGAGCGTTTTCACGGTTGTGGCTTTGGCCATGGGACCTTAGTGGTTTCTAGTGGCATAGCGCACTACATCAAGATGCCCATCATTCTATCTTGGTTCATGTGCAGGTGATATGTTCTTGTGATCGACTGCCTGCTTGCTCCATCCATTATTACAGATGTTCCCTTCTCACTCGAATCCTAAGTTCCGCTCACATCTGTTTTTTTCTTCAATTTAGCTAGTAAATTTGGGTCAGTGTTTTGGTTTTTTGATGTTTCTGGTAAACTGGCTGGTTATGTAGGTCATTTCTTTGACCGAAGAATTGCTGTCAACAGCCAAAAAGTCAGAGTTGACAGGGTTGGCCACTAGTATAGATGCAGATGCTAGTCCTGACCTCCACGAGGTGAATGAGACATCTTCATTTGAAAGGGTAATTTCCTCTTACTTCTTCATCATTGTTGTTTGGTACTCGAAGTTGTTAAATGTGTGCACATATTCAGTTTTTGACAATTGACTGAAGTTTAGGTTAATTACACACATACTGCATGTTTAAATTGCCATTTTGGGATCCGATTAAAGTTGGTCTTTTGGTTGGATGTTCAAAAAGTGAGTTGAATCTGAAAACTTGCATAATCATGTTCCTCCAAATGGCTGCATGCAGCCTATATCCTGATTCACTTAGAGATATTTAGGATGGTGTCTAAATTTTAGTATATCTGATCTGGTTCAAGACTGTTCAGTCTCTTCCTTAGGTGGTGTTCAAGTGTTGTTATATCAGATCTGGTTAGTGTTAGCCTGTGATCCTAAAGCAAATTCCTCTTTGAGACGAAACAGAAACAAATGGAGGTTCTGCATTGGGAATATTGTTATTCAGTTTGGGTTCACAACTTTGTTATGGTGGTTGAGGTCTGGGTTCACAACTTTGTTAAGGTGGTTAACATGTTACTTTCATGATATCGCAGGCATCAGGCATTTTTTCTGGGTCATATGAGCGACTTCCTGTTGGCTCAAAAGTTCAAGCTGTGTGGAGTGAAGATGGAGAATGGTATGCTTTTTAAGATACTCTACTACTTTCACTGGTACCCCATGTTTATTTGTCTTTGAGACGTATGCTATTGTAATGCTTAGGTATGATGCTACGATTGATGCTGTTACGGCAAATGGATATTCTGTATTCTATGATGGTTGGGGGAACAAAGAAGAGGTATTGTCTCATTCTTTTTGTTTTATTTTGTGAACATCTTTTGGTTTTATAAATTATATTTTTGAAGAAAAATAGTGGTTGTCCTCCTTTTTATGTTCTTCTCCCTTTTCTTGTTTATGATTTTGTTTTTCTTGGTGTGCATCGGCATCCTCATGGATTATATTCACAACCAAATAATCTTCATCAATATGAAAGTAGCCAGGATTTCCTTTCCCAAGTTGTATTCAATTGACTTTTTCAGAACATAGATTTCTTGTTGAAATAGTTACACTTGAAGTTCTCATTTTTATCTATTAGGTCCCACATGATCGATCATGGTCATCCAATGTTGTGGCTGCTGGGGATTTTTTTCCCTTGTTTTGGTATATCATTTTGGTTTATCTGATTTATTTTGATAATCATAATCACACATCCCACGATTCCAAGTGTGTGTCATTTTTGTGGATAGCTGGAATAGGATACGTTTATTGAAAAGTTAGACTGAAGATTTTGCAGCTGGTAGGGCTAGCTTGCTGATTATCTTGGTGGGACTGGAGAACGATTTGTGACTAAATACTTGCTCGATTGTGTATTGTCTATTTTCAGGTTGATCCGGACAATATAAGGCCTAGACAAGAAGGAAATGTTGATGCTTTGGTGGAAGCTGAAAGAGAAGCTGAAGCCACCAAACAGGCCATAAAAAGAAAGATTGCTCAAGCAGCTGGCACAGATGTCTTTTCCCGAACTTTACCTGCCAAGCTTCGCATTGAGCCTAATGACCCTGAAGATGTGGTATGTGCTATTAGAACTTTTTGTTTGATCTTTTCAGACTCATGCACAAGCACCATTGTGACGTGCATTGACACCATTTTTATGGGCATTGCCATTTTGGACCTACCCAGCAACTGGATTGTTGGCCGTATGATTTGCTCAACAAAATTGGATTAGCGACAGATTTGACTTTGTCTGTCACCCAAGAAACTGGATAGTTTCTGATAGCTTGGGTTCAGTCTGTTTAGTTAAAGGTTTTTGTTAGTGCCAACAATATTTATATTTCTGTGTAATATATTAAGAAAAATGTTGAATTATTGATAAAAATGTTTATGGTCATTCTCTCTATTTTGTCAAAAATTATTTTTAGAAAGCTGCTAAGAGAAAGAAGATACACGCCTTCAAGTCAAAGGTTCGCCTCGAGCAGCTTGAGGTAACCCAAAACAAGAGACAAAATGCCTGGCAGCAGTTCCAAATGAGCAAAGGTCAAACCAAGAAGGTACGGATGGTTCAATTAGTCTCAGCTTAACTTTTACTATGCAGCATTGTGGAAACACACATACACCCATCCTTTTCCATATAATAAGATTTTTCTGTAATTCTGTGATTCCATTTCACTTTATTTTTTTTCTGCTTTATAGGTTGGTTTTTTCTCTGGCCGCAAGAGAGAGAGTATTTTTAAATCTCCAGACGACCCCAAAGGTAAAGTTGGTGTTACTGGAAGTGGCAAAGGATTGACGGAGTTCCAGAAGAGGGAAAAACACTTACATCTAAAGGGGGCAATAGCCGATACTGAAGAATAGGCTGATGTTATACTTCTTTTTTTCCAAGTGCTGATGGATGATTCTCCTCACCTGTAAAAAGGTGTTCGCAGCGCACAGTTTTCCATTTGCATATGTAATTTGTCATGGAGACAACGTTCAGCAGTTTATGCATGTATACTGCAGTTGGATGCCACTGGTTTTACAGAATGTCAATCTGGCCATCGCAGGAGCGTTCATTTGACCTACCCCTACTTTCCTTTCAATAGGACCTTTTGTACATGACTCTTGAATTTGCCTGTCTGAATCGCCTGTTTGAAATCAGCTTTTCTGCTGTGGTTCTTAGCTGATAGGGAAACAGGAGTACTGCAAGACCGGAAGATCCTTTCTGGGCGGAATACTGCCGGATCTTAACTTTTTCCTTTCTGCTGGTCAAATATAGCCTCTAACCTGGTGGATTGGTTTCATGTTCATGTTTGCTGTCCCTCAAATCTCTGTGTCTCAGCTGTCAAATATGTGTTCAGGTCCTGTCTGAGAACCCAGTGCAAAAAGAATTCATCAGACCTGAATGAGAGGTCCAACGGAGTGAACTTGAACTTCTTAAAGGCCTGAAAATTTCGGGAACGTTCTGTAGAAATAGACAGAAATCATCTCCCGTTATCCACAGAAATAAATCTTCAAAAAGCAGAACAAAAAACCAGGCACCGGTGTTACCAGTTCAGAGTGAGCGAGAGGCTTGTGTCCCATTGATCGGAAAAGAGCCTAAGATCTATTCCTCTTTATCTCCAAGGTCCTGTGCTGCATCAGCATAAGTAAATGGCAATGGTACAACTTTAATTCAGGTATCATGCCCTACCACTCAAGATGCAGGGGGCATGGTGCTTATGATAATTAAACTAGAGATGCATCTGTTCATGTACTTCTGGTTTGTTATCTTGGTATCAGACTAACAGCAGATGGATTTGATTTTGTCAAGAGCGTCATGTTTCAGCCATTTTCATAAATTTTAAGAATTTTATTTTAATTGTCGTATTATTATTATTTATTTATTTTGTAAATGACCTTTAAAATTTTACGGCTGATTTACAACTGATTCACCAAACGAGTCTCGGCGATTGTGTTCACAAACATGTAAAATGTAGACACTGAACAAGACCAAGATGGAAAAGGGGTTTAAGGAAGGAACCTTTGTTGCTTCTGCAGAACGAAAGGGAGGAGATGGCAACATGTAAGATCTAAAAGTGGTTTATTGAAGCAGGAAGATTCATAATTTCCACATTCAATTTTCAGATGCAAAATGAAGGTTGGTACTATTAAGTTAATTTCTATGGTTCACTTTTTAAGGCAATTGTGTATATTTGAAAGAGGCCAATGACTTGCTTTCTTATATTCTTTCGTCGTTAATAAGAAATACCACATTTCTTTGTTTAGCCCCTCATCGAAAGAACATTTCCAATTGCATCATTAAAGTGGGAACGATGAGAATCTATGATAAGAAAAAAATGGACGGCGGTGATCCCTTTCCTCCATCTCTCGCATCATTTAATTACTACAGATCTTTCTTAATTTGAGTTCAATTTACAATCTGAACTCAATTTTTAAATTCACATCCGAGTTCCAATTTGGTTTTAAATGCTTAATTGAATCCAACTGCATTGTAATACAATAAGAACTGATTTTTAAAATGTATGGATATTAGACATAAAGTATTCATTGAAAACCTAGTTTTAATCCGAATATGATCAGACATCTATTTAAGACCGAATCATAATCCAATTAAAGGACTTTTTCTTAAAATCTTAATCTGATAATGGTTTCCTTTCTTCTGTACGCGAACTTTTTGAAGCAATTTAGTCTGATATCCAATCCGAATCGAATACGATCCACTTCGCTGGTTCGCTAATGACGTGGACGACGTGGGACCCTGTAGACCTACCATTCTTCTTCCTCCCCTTCTTCTCGTTAAATCGTGCACTCTGTTCTTCGCTCTTCTTGTTTTCCTCTTATACCCCTTACTGTAACCCGCCTTCTCCCATGGGTTCGGTCCGTCCTTTATATAACAAATGGACGAAGACGAAGCAGCTGGAGGAGAGCCATTGGTAGGTAGACAACTATGTCGCGAAGATCGAAGGAGTCGTCCCCATAGTCCCATTCCCATACCAACACACATCTATCTCTATCTCTCATTCTCTCTGTGCGTAAGAGGATTAGGAAGATTGAGGAGACTGCTCAGCCAATGGATCCCTTGGCCCCTCTTAATTTCTACGATTTCCTTGATCGCATGCGTCATCCTTCTGCCGTCGACCTTGTTCGTTCCATCAAGAGGTCTCTCTCTCCCCCCCTCTCCGTTTAGTTATCCTCGAATTTGCCCCTTCTACGTGTGATAATGTTCGGTTCGAATTAATTTTCTGAAGTTCTGGTAGATTATGCTGTTTGTCGTGTTTCTTTTTCTTTTTTTACGGTAAGCTCTTTGGGTTGATTGCTTTTTGCTCGATCTTTCTTCCTTTTGTTTTTCTACGTTGAGGATACTGGTTTCTTATCAGGGCGGGGTTCTTTTGGCTGCGCTGGTTGTTGTATGTTTTCTCAAGGACTAGTTGGATACCATCGTTTCTTTGAATCTTGTATTTTTTGTTACATTTGTTCCTGGAATTTTTTAGCCTGCCCGCTTGGATATGGACGTTTCTCCTTGCTGCTGTTGTTGATGTTCATTTTTCATTGTCTATGTCTTCTTGAATGCCCTTTCTTTGTTGCCCCTAGAATTCATCGTCCTCGAGAAATATTTATCAGTCATATAGACTGGCTGATACAATTACAAGCTGGAAAGTAGCTTCTGTCTCTTGATGTTGGAGGAGTGTTAGACCATCCCAAAAAACTTTTTGTAGCTCTATACAAATTAGTGTGCGTTTAATATTTCCATTCATGGGCACGTTCCTTCATTGGTTGTCCTCAAATTTCCCCTCCTTCAGATGAATCCTTTCCAGAGTTGCGGAGTTTTTCTTAGCAAAGTTGGTAAACTAGAAGTTCATCATGCTCCACATTAAAAATAAAGTTTGTATTTTAGGGTTTCTCATTTTAGATCGAGCATGACTATCTTGCTTAGAATGTAGAAGTTGGAATACCTTCTTATTGGTTGGATTATCAGGTATCCTGATTATACTTGAAAATGTTTTCTGCACGTTCCATTTTAGCAGCTAATCTATCAAATCCTCTAACTCTTCTACTATACATGATTTGGTATGTCAGTGAAATGTCGATTAGCAAAGAGTTCTCCCAAGTGCTAGCACTACATTGGATATATTCATCAGATCATAGACCTTGCCTGGCTGAAAGGGCAGTGTACGTTTTCTGTGTGGAAAGTTACAAACTAATTTGTAGATTGTGAATTGCAGCTTCATAGTATCTTTCTCATTTAATGCCTACGATGCGGAGAGGGATAGCAAAAAGCTACAAGATTTCCTTGTGTCCATGGAGTCTATCTTTAGAGATCATCCTTTATGGGCTGGTGCAACTGAAGAAGAAATTGACAACTCTGTAGAGGTAAATCTTTTAGTACATGAAGAATTTTGTCATAGTAGATACTGTACTTTGTATAAACCTACGTTACATGGGTACAGACATGTAATTTCAAAAGAGTTGGATTTGCACACATTTGTACTGCATGTGTATGTTTTTATATAAACAATAGAAGAAGATTTCAAGCAGAGAAACTAACAAACTGCGATGAAATACATGAAGAACTAAAGAAAAATAAACATCTGTAGTCAAACTACAATGACAAAATCAATTTTTTAGACAGATAAATGAAAAGCTACAATCATGCAAGGAATAAATTCATTTAGTTTTATTTTTCAAAGAAAAATAGAAAATAAACCTAAGAGACAGGGAAATAGAGAAAATGACAAAGAAAAACATACAGAGAGAGAGAGAGAGAGAGAGAGAGAGAGAGAGAGAGAGAGAGAGACAGTGGCAGATCTTATATGACTTGTCCTGAAACTTATCCAACAAAGCTGTGTCACCATGGACACAATACATGCAAAAACCAATAGATCATTATAACTAAGGGCATTGTTCAACAAGAGTGAAACAGGTTGACTTATTTGGCATCAGCAGCTGAATGGAAGTCTCTATCCACAGGCCAACAGGAGCATTGTTGTCTTGTATCATGTTCATTGCTCAGCTATGTTCATCTATACTCTTTTGTGTGGTGTATGTGGTCTAGAGGCCCTTTTATCCATTTTTCTGAAGGAAAATAATAAAATCAGTTGAAGAGTATTCACCACTCTGATCACATTGCAAATGCATAATGTCTGTAGAGAAATTATTTTTGACAAGGACATGAAATGTTTGGAACAAATTAAAAACCTTACATTATATTTCATGAAATATAACCAAGTGTAGCAAAAGTAGCTGTCCAAGAAAAGAACATAATGTTGATTGTCAAAAGAGGAACATTTAGGCGCAGACCTCCATACATCTGAATGAGCAGCTCCAAAAGGTCCCAAAACACTTTCTTTTTTTTCTTTTTCCTTTTCTCATTTGGTAAGTAAAACATGACTTTTTAAATGGTTGACAACTTGAACTTTTCTTATCTTCAAAATCAAGAATCAACTTAGATGATGGAATGAGATTGTCAGACATAAACCTCTGGATAAAGGAACAAATATAATGACTAAGATGACCACATTAGGGACTTATCTTGTTATGTTTAAGAAATGCAGTTAGTCAGTTACAATAAGTAGTGCTGAGAAACTCCAATAATAGCCTCAATGCTGAGGAAACATGAATTAGGTGATCATCCTTAAAGATCTTCATATTTCTTGGTTGCTCTCCTGAAGCAAATGTCTCCTTCATTGAAAATCTTTTACATGCATAGAAGAGGAAATAAATTTCAGTAAATTTAACTTTAACTATAGAGGTAATATTCTTTTTGAAGAAGAACATCAAACAAATTGATGGAAGAATTTGACCGGACATGACTGCCTTTCCAGTATGCAAAAGAATGATGTGTACCATCTCCAGCAACAGTAATGCTTTTACCAAATACAAGGATAAATTGGAAAATGCAATATTCTTTTGGATATCATGAGTAAGAAAAACATTGAACAAATTGATGGAAGAATTTGACAGGATATGAATGCCTTTCCAGTGTGCAAAGAGTGATGTGTACCATCTCCAGTGACAATAATGCTTTTACCAAATGCAAGGAAGAATTGAGAACGTATGAGTGCTTTGGAATTCATGTACCACACTTCCTAATTGTTCTACTTAACATTCATTTGTGAAAGTGCCACCAATAAGGTTGTTGTGTATCTCACTAGATTTTCTTCTCTCAGCATCTTTCTTAACCTCAACCTCAGTGCTTTCCTTTACTTTGAGGGTTAATCCTGCAACCAGTCTTGATATGCCCTGTTTTATTACATAACACATGAAGACAGTCCCTTGATTCCCACATTACAATTAAGTGGCATATTTGCATGAGGAAGCAGCCCATGGTATCTTTGTTCATATCAGCCTTGATCTCTACCATCATGGAAATTATTTCTTCCACGACCTCAAGTGCAATTCAGTTTTTTAGCTAAGAGCCTAAGACATTGTCCATATCTGATTGGCCATTCTCATTATTCGGATACTCTTTAAGTTTGCCCTATACGGAAGAGTTCTAACATGGTCCTCAAAAGTTGGTAAGATTGGCAAGATTATCACAAAGATATGGTAAGAACATGGTACCTTTACCTAGGCTACTCAAAGTTTGTTTTACTTTATCCTTGTTTCAAATTTCACGTCCAACATGAGCTGGTTGACCCAATGTTGTAAAAAGCATATTGGTCCAGCCAATAGATACTTTGTATCGTAAAGTATTATGCATCGAATGTGTATTGTTTCTTTTTTAATTCAAAAATAGAAAAAAATAGAGAAAATCGGATAAATCAAGAAAAATAAAAATTATGTTTTTTTAATGAAAAAACATGTTAAAAATAATGGGAGATCTATTACAGGTATGAAGTTACTTCACAAACATTAATAAGTGGTTATAATGTCATGTAGTAACCCAACATGATCTAA
This sequence comes from Nymphaea colorata, assembly GCF_008831285.2. Taxonomy (NCBI): domain Eukaryota; kingdom Viridiplantae; phylum Streptophyta; class Magnoliopsida; order Nymphaeales; family Nymphaeaceae; genus Nymphaea; species Nymphaea colorata. Next base: position 3,566,056 of record NC_045138.2, on the reverse strand, counting down.
GACACCAAGAAACATAATTTATAAGATGTTCTACATAATAACTCATAAGTCATAAGATCCATAACACATAAAAAACCAAGTTTTACGTATACTATACATCATATCACTAGACAAAATTGTTCATTGTTAATGCAAATAACAAATGAAAACAGCTTCATTCATAATCTTTATCATCTCATTCTCATTTTCATCTTCCGTAGAGATATAAACCCTCTTTATGTAAACAAGAATCAATCATCCATGCATAAATCTACCTTCAAATTGACGATTTCATGGTGAAACTGATTATTCCTTTTGAAAATTGCCACAATCTTTCCCTCCTTCAACTATTAGATATGTTAGAAACGATATGGTATTGTAAAATATCATAACGTATCGTAACCATATCGTTTTTTTTAATAAATAATAAAAAATAGGAAAAAAATTCAAAAAATTCATAAAAAATCAGTAAAAAACAAGAATAATATGTTCTTCATGAAAAACACATAGATTTATAAGCCATAAGGTCCATAAGTCTATGAGATACCACATCAAAAAACAAGTTTTAGATGTTATGTATTACATCACAAGATGATAATAAAATTGTGAAAATGTTCAATGTCAATACATATAAAATGAAAGCACTCTCGACTCTCATTCATAATTTTCATCATATTCATTCTCATCCTCATCTCCATCTTCTTCTTCATTTTCATCTTCACGATTTAAAAAAAGCTCTTTCCTCTCAACGAGAATCAGCCACCCACGCACAAATCCATGGTTTAATCGTTGATTTCATTTTGAAAATCGATGATTTAACGATGGAAATCGATAATTTCCCTCAACGGCGGCGTAATCTCTAGGTTAAAAATGAAGAAGGGCCGGGTTTTTATAAAAAAAAACTCGAAAAGGGAGGTTCCTGCCCTCATTTTTTGAAATCAGTCCGTATTGTACGAAACGGGGCGTGTATCGTATTGTATTTTGTAAAAGACACGTATCATATCGTACGTATCAGTCATGTATATCGTACGTATCGTACAACACTGGGAGAATCACAAGGAAAAACGCACATGATCTAAATATTTCTCTTTTGGGAAGGGAAACGTGCAATAGGTTCCGTGTTGTTCGAATTCATGTGGCAGGGTTTTCATTTACGTAACGGGAATGGTAGTTAGCATTGCACAAATAGGTTAATTGGCTGATTCTGGTGGTATAAGAACATCAAGGTTTGTGGTTCAAAATGCTGGATGCTGGCGATGTTCTTTGTTAGTTATGAGCCTAAAGAATATGACAATGCTGAAACCTTCCTATTAGTCCAATACATGTGACTTGCAGAAAGTCATTTAACTTATTACGGGCTATGGGTTGGACACGAAAAGGATGTACAATAGCCATTGACCAGTTAAACACTTGGTTTTATTGAGCTTATGTTGATGCACTATGTAAAGCTCTGCTTAAACTGGTCTGTTGTTCAATCTGCAATGTTTTAATTCCAATTTCGATCTTTGATCTCAGGGCTTGGAGAAGTATCTGATGGCAAAACTGTTCAACCGGGTCTTTGCTTCAGTACCTGAGGATTCCAAGCGTGACATGGAGATAATGGAAAAAATACAATTACTGCAGTCTTTCATTAAACCAGAACACTTGGACATACCTAAATATTTCCAGAATGAAGCGTCTTGGTTGGTAAGTAGTGTTTTTTATTGTTTCCAGATACCAATTCTCATGTTGCACTTCTTACTGATCGTATGGCTTTGTAACAAACATTTTTCTGTCACACCAACAATTGGATATGTTCTAAGAAAGTTTCTATGATGTGCCACCTCTTGACTTGTGGAGATTTCGCACAGAAAAAGTTCAGAATTTTATCCTACATAAATTTGAAGACCAAACATTATTAAACATGTGGGTCATTATATTTCTTGTATAACTTTCCTGTATGGCTCCACAGGATATGATTGTAACACCTAGTAGGAACTTGTTAAAGCTTAGAATTTGAACTGAATAAGGCCGCAATAACACATTTTTATGGGTGAAGATTCACCCCCCCCTCCCACACACACACATATATATATATATATATAGAGAGAGAGAGAGAGAACAGGCTAGGAAGGAAAATTTGCTTTTCATTATGGGATCAAAACTCAAAAAGAGTTATATTTCCACAAAAGTAATTAATGAGATGGCTTAAAGCATTTACTTCTTTCTCTCTCAACCATAGACAAATGAAATGCAAAGGGTTTATAATAAGAGACAAGATGCTATCAACGTTAATGGAGTGCAAAATTTGACAAAAAGGGCATAAAATGAGTTGACTGCATTCTACACGGTTTCAACCATGTCCAGTCACCTTATATATATATATATATATATATATATATATATATATATATATATATATATATATATATATATATATATATGCTAGTTTCTGATTTTCCAACTTGTTCCCATGCCAGTTGACCACAGGTCTACAACTTCTTCAATTCTAAAGTAGCATGTAAGTTGTTTGGACTTTGGAGTATGAGTAAGTGCATTCCTTTGGAGCCTTTGTGTTGGATATAGTTGATCAAGAGCTTGTCCAGTTGATTTCTGTGTCCAGATGTTTATCCCTTTATATGCAATAATGTATAAATGGGACAAGCTTAATATTTTTGTTTCTTTCTTTTCAGCTTGCTGAAAAGGAATTGCAGAAAACCAATGCGTTCAAATCTCCACGTGAGAAACTTCTCTGCATTTTCAGTTGTTGTCGTGTTATCAACAATTTACTGCTAAATGTGTCAATGGCATCAAATCACAAACCAGCTGGGGCTGATGACTTTCTTCCCGTTCTCATCTATGTTACTATCAAGGCAAGATCTCATTGGTAATATGATTTTTCTGCATTTGTGACATGCATTGGTGTTGTTCAAAAGGTTACACTTTTGTGCATTTCAATATTTAGTAATTGGTCCCCAAATATCATCTTTCTTTTTGTGTTTCATGCTCTTGAACTGCATCCATCAGATATTAATCAACCGTACAGTTGGTAGATAACTAGGCATTAATTCAGTAAGCTGTAGATGTGCTTTGGCATTTTTTGTTGCTTCATCGTAACTTTACATGGAGTTGTTTTGCAATCTGATGTATGTTCTTTCCAGGCAATACAGATTTGAAGAGGACATTCTTATGTGCTCATCCTATTGATGTGATTGAACACGCTAGGCACTTGTATTTTTGAATAAGCTGTTATTTTCTCTTTGGATTGTCGAATAGCAAATTGGTAGATGCCTTCATTTATGCCTAAGTTGGGCATATCACAGAGTTTCTCCACATTAACTCCTGCATTATGATCCCTTATATGGAATTTGCGGTATGAATTCCGCAATGATTGCCAGTTCCCTGGGTATATGCATCCATGCATGTAGATAAGTTGCATTTGAACAAATAAGATGGCATTGTGTAGGGGTTTTGGTTGTGTGACGGGCCAGTGTGTAATTATCTTGCATATCTTCTTTTTTAAATTGCTTAGATTCATGACTCCAAAGTTTTATTTACGACATCTCAAGCACTCGAATCTTATCACTGCTGGTTATGAAATGGAATTTACTGTACATTTGCAGGCAAATCCTCCTCAGTTGCACTCAAATCTTAAATACATACAACTTTATAGGAGGCAGTCCCGCCTTGTGTCAGAAGCTGCATATTATTTCACCAACCTGGTTTCCGTTGAGGCGTTCATCATTGAATTAAATGCACAATCCTTGTCAATGGATGAAAATGAGTTTGAGAGATGCATGCAGGCTGCAAGGTCATCCATCGCCAAGCAGCCACCTCAATCCGCTACAATAAAACGTGGTACTTTCCAATCCAATGTACTGGATCCCGTGATTGGGCAGCAGATCTTTGAAGCCAAGGTTCATGGTGAGTATTCTTCTGGAAGGACGGAAGCATGGCCTTGATTCTCCTTTTCCTTTTTTTTCTTCTTTTTTGACAGCATGTGCGCTAAATGAGGAGAATGAAGGGCAAGTTCTCTTCTAGTCACCTCTTTCAATGCCAGGTCATATTTACGGCTAGCTTCTATTAATTCAAAAAATAGATTGACATGCAGGCCAGGAAAAATGATTTCGTGGCAAAAAAAGAGAGATCAAGACTTGGTCTTCAAGCCCGAGATTGTCTGTGTGACGTTTCCAAATGTTCATCTCAGTGAAAACTGACGATGGGTAGCTGATGTGGTGGCTGACTAACAATACCCATTGTATACAGATGAAGCCTATCCCTTTATGGACGCAGAGGTTGGTGACTTAAAGGTCGACGAGGTTGAGCTTCTGCTCCGCTTGTACAAGGATGTGGTAGTCAAATACTCGAGGTTGCGTGATGCAGTAAAAAGCCTTTCATTGGACAAGGCGTTGACTCTCGTTGCAATGGACGAGCGGTCACAATTAACATCCAAGCATGAGGAAACCAGCAGACCAAGATGAAAGAGGCGCACTGACATGTCTGAGATGTAAGTCATACTCACCCTCATATGGTAGCATATTCACGTGCATCTCATACGCATACGATCACATGCATGCGCCAAAAAAATAGCACCGCCTTAAGAGTAGAGAAATAATCTTAATTACATAATACGCATCATCACCTCCGTTTAATGTAAACTCTATAATATAATAGATGATAGCCTTTTAGTCTGAGTCGCAGTGTTGATAGCAGTTTCACCATGAAGGAGGCGTTATTTATTTAGTTCGAACTCGAATACTTTGCCAAACAAATTATAAAAAAATTGTTTTTGTTCAACGTGTCATGGGAAAGCTCCTTCTTCATTTCAAGATTTTTAATTCTTTTCTCTAAGCGTTTTTACATTCTCGCCAAGTTGCAGGATCGCGCAACTAGTCCGCTCACTATTTACAACGTTGTCTCCCACTATTCTCAGATGGCGGAACATCATCCGACTCTAGAGATTGATAAGCCCCGAGCTTGATCTGGCCCTCGCGGTTTGCTTGCAGCTTCCTCCTCCAAGGTCCCGTTTCTGGCAACAACTGCACTTATTGCAAACAAGTTTTGCTGATCCTTCAAAATCTGGAATAGCCACACTGAGTGTGGTGCCACAACCCGCAACATTCGTTGTCCATCATCACCCATGAAACTTCATCTGACTTTAGAGATTGATAAGCCCTCGAGCTTGGCTCTGGGCCTTGCAGTTTGCTTGCAGCTTCCTCCTCCTAGGCTCCTTTTATGGCAACCACCGCACTTTTTGCAAACGAATTTTGTTGGTTCTTCTTCAAAATCTGGAATACCAACACAACGAGTGTGCTGCCACACCCCGCATACGTCACAAGCCAACATCCGTTCACCATCATCATCCTGTGCACCACATTGGCAATCTACCGTCCAACTATCAGTTCCCCTTTCCATTATAAACTGAAAGAAGCTCCTGTTGACAGGGCATCTTCCTCGAGCAACTATTGGGGTCTTAAGGCTGCTGCAATGCAAACTCAGCTGACTGGAATCATCTATGTGCCGAAAGTCAGGCAGCTCCTCCACCTGAAACTGCCTGAAAAATATGTACACATCCCTAAAACACTTGGTAATTTCAAGCTTCAGATCAGACAATGTTGCAGATTTTGGAAGATTGATGAGCTCTGGTGGAGGTGATATGAAACCCTCAGGTTGATCAATCAGCTCAACCTTGCACAACAAGGTGGTAATGAATGGATTACAGTGTTGCTCTTTGCGATATTCGGCTTCAAAACTCTTCACAAACTGCTTGCAATCTAGCAGCTTACGAGCAGAATCCATGGCGAGTGCCCTTGTCTCTAACGGCCTGTAGTTCATCATCGTTTGTGGATGTACTAGTGATTCGTACACATACCTAAGATCGTGGAGCAGGTGCTCTTCCGAAGGTACAGCAGTTACACAAGATTCCGACTTGCCAAGAACAATATCTCTTGCTTGCAACCTGCACAAGTGCTTTCAACGCTTTATCATCAAAATTTTCCAGCAGAACAACGCATACGATAGTTTACTATTAAGAAGGCTAGCAAACCTGTACTCGAGAGTTTTTGTTGCTGGGTTGAACTGCGAGCAAACAACTTTGTCTCCTACTGTTCTTCCTGGCAAACGTTTCAAGCAAAAATCCACCAATTCTGGATCTCTTGCTCGGCTAATGGCACCTCCCAGACTCTTGTATGATACCCAGCTAGAGGTAGTCGCCACCTGAAGGACCTTCATAAGGGCTCTCTCTATTTGGCTCAAGTCGTCCGCCCTCCACCTGCTCAACTCCGTCCCTACTGGCTTTTTAGAGGCAGTAGAGGATTGACTACGTGCTTCATGCACCAAAGTCATGATATAGAGTACTAAATCCTGGAGGGTAGACAAGGGACTCGTGGAGAGGGAGGAATAGAAGAAAATGATATCATATAGTGGCGTGCGACGGGACCGTTCCTCTACAAGGAATGGCTCCAGAGGGATACTGGAGATTGCACGTACAGCTTGAAAGTATGAATCAATGGAGATTGCAAAGCTCCCAGCACCAAATTCATAGCCCCAATTGCCGTACCAAGGACGGCCTTTGGCCACTGCGTTTAACAACCGAAACTCCAGACCATATTTCTTTGAGACGTCCATCACGCTTACCTTCCTGTTAATTCCACGTAGTAAGGGCACATAAGTGAACTGATGAATCAAAACTTTTTTCTGTTTGCCGCAACATATGGCTATAGATGAAATTTTACAGCCAAAATTCTGAATGTCTTAAGAAGGTTGAAATGGCTCATATGACGAGCACCATGCATTACAAACTGGAAACACTGTGATACCTAGTTTGGCACTTACGCATGCCTGTGCGTGCATAAAAGTACAGCTTTTCCTAGTTCCATGTCTAAAAGGAGTCCAATGGAAGTAGAAGAATCACTTGTGTTACCCTTAGATGAGAAGAGGCAGAAAACCCAGTAAATCTTAGAAGCTTAAGTAATCCATTTCCCCATTTTTTTTTCTTTTGGGCAGACACGTAAACAAACATGCTCCGGAGAAATAAACAAGAACCTGCTCGAAAGGTATCGGTAAAACGGACAGAATTTGCTCACAGCAGATTTTTCAGCTTATACTTAGTAGAATCCATCATTATTCAGAAAAAGCTTGTTTGCGCCCCCAAACAAGAAAAACAAGAGAACAAGCGAGAAACACCACCATCTTAATTTGGCAGCCCAAGTGTGCGACAAAAAGCATCTACGATGACCATGTAACTAACAACAATATTCCCAATGATCAGACACATGTCGAGTCCTGAGAATGGAAAGGCGAATTACTTCTTGAATGTTGAGCTCATAACATTTATGAGCCATGATATTGTTTGTAATGTCATGCATTTTCTCATCCTCTTCCAGTTATTTTACTTTTTTCTTTCTTTTATTCTCTTTTCTTTCTAGCATGTTCATATCTTCTACCAACACCTCTTTTTTCTTCCTTTTTCAAAATATTTCTCTCCATCTTACTCATTGTTCTTTTCCCCCTTTTTAAGTGATATTTTTTCAAATAGCTCTCTCCACCTGTCTTCAGATACAAGGCAACATCATTTAGACATGAAAGGAAAACCTAGCTTAAGAGCAATGTGTAAGTTACATTGACATATGAAAACTAAGTTCACTTGACAAGTTACAGAACTTCTGACATGTATAATGATGATAGAATGTCCAAGCACCAAACAGCATAATTATAGAAAAAATAATCCAACAATAAGCAAAAATTTAAACGGCCGGAAGCTCAAGGCTTGTCATCTGTGCTCCCCTATGTTATGGGAGGGACCAGGAAGGTGGGAACTGTTAACTCTATAAACAGGTCCATCAACAGTCGCTTGAGCCAAGAGATTACTTCCAAGTCCAAAAAATGTGAAGTGTGAGACTGCCATGCGAGAAACATGATAGAACGGGAGAGGCAAAGGACAAAGGTCCCTGAACTCATCAAGCTGACATGGGTTTAGGGATAGAATATTACTATTTACTGATGAATATTGACAAGGTTTTAAGGAGGACCAAGTCAAATTGACTAATAAATTTCACCCAGCGAGGGTGAGAAGTTCGATTAATGAAGCAGAGGTGTTGAGGAAGTTAAATCTGTTATTGAGGCTACAAGGCAATGATCCTTGATCTCCAAGTTCACAAGAATCAATTACTTGTAGTTAGCTTTGCTATAAAGCACAGGTTATTTGAATCATGATGATCAAGGTACCCTCTAGGCGATCCACCTTTCGCCACTTCAACATAAGGGGTTCCTATGCGAAGGAAAACATTGCCCATGCCTAGTTATGTTGGTAAGTTCTTCGACAATATTTAACCTTGTAATAACCGTCTTGGAAATCAGCAAAACACTGACTAAGGAGTAATTAACTAGCAAAACAAGAAAATTAAGCACACTTCTTCAACCAGGAAAACAGAAGCAAGCAAAATCTCCATTAAATAAAAGAGTTATGGAAACCATTCCAATGATTTAAAATGAAAGCAATCCAACTTCCAAAATCTCACCTGACTCTAAGCATGTTGCATAGCCTATCCCAGAAGTCCAAGATTTCACATCCTGATAGAAGCTTAGAGCCACCTTCTCGTCCATTGACTCTAAGAAGGTGACCGTAGCCATTGGAGTGGACAACTCCATGCAACAGGTGAGTTGGATTGTCCAACTGAAGGTAAGCCCAGTCTTCCAGATCATTCGCAGTTATCTGGTGACGACACGATTTACACCTAAAGATCACAAGCGAGTGAAACAATTGACTTTGGCAGTCCTATGTAACAAACAACAATAGAATCATCCTGAAGGAACTATAATAATCTTCAAAAACAATTCGACGACATGAGTGTGCTACCACTCTCCTTAGGCATACAGCCGAAGCTCTGCTATCAAGAACTTTCATCATAGGAATGTCAAGTTTTAACAAATTGACAACGCAAGTGATCCACCTCTCAAAGATCAATATGTTTTCACACACTAACGCATTTGACAAACCAACCACCGGAAAGGAATCCAATAAACAAAAATGTATCACTAAAAAAATCCTAGTTGACAGGGAGATTATGACACACTCCATATGAACGTACGGGAGAAAAAGAGATTTCCTAAGATGAAACGAGAAGAGCAGAAAGCACTAGTATAAGGCAGCAAGAAAGAAAGGAGAAGAAGAAACCTTGCCTTGAATTGAGAGAAGGGAGGCATGATCCACACCCCGTACATGTTTGCGGATACCCATCCAAGGAACTGTTGTCTGCTCGAATGATGAAGTGATAACGAGTGTTACACACAGGATGTGAGCTCCACCCTGCGATTCCAAATTACACAAACTGTAAGCACGACGGTAGAAAGCCAACCCAACTCCAACCCACCATCAGCAGCCCGAGCATTAAAAAAACAGAGAAACAAAAGAAGGGACCGGATGGTGACATGGACCAGCTCGACGTCTAATTGGACCTACCATGTACCTCAGTAAAAAAAAGCTAGTAAAAAAGAACATTAACAACTATAGAAGTCACAGGTTGAGCCTCTATAGTATAAAGAACCCAAATATCCAGACGGGAACAAGTCGCTAAGTACGAGCCTATCGCCCTGGACCCACCTGCATGTAGTGGGGTCGGTCCTCCTCTCAGTCTCCGTTTATGGGCCGAATTCTTTTTCCTTGCAGAAAAAGGAAAAGAGCGGGAAAGATGCTGGCAGAGAGGCGCCAGGGCCAATTTCGTCAATCTAATGGCGGACACAAGGAGCCACGACACCAAAACCCGGAGGGCGTTTTCGTCACAAACAATGAATTGGGCGTCGTTTCCTTTAAGCCAGAACAGACGGAACGTTCTAGTTAACATTTTTCCTAAAACAGCCCCAGTCAACTTGTACAATGACGAACATGATGAGAACTGCCAGCACACGTGTCTTGACCCTATTGGTGCTCGTGACCGAAAGCCGGAGCCTCTACCGGCCGAAAAAATTGACGGGAAAGAAAGGTAAAAACCAGATCTGGCCGGAAAACCGCGCCCTATGGCCGGAAACCGTCAGATCAGGCGGTCTCGCGCGTCGGAAGGAAGGAGAGAGAGACGTACCGACGACGCGACAGTGGTCGCAATAGACGGATCTGGACAGAGAGACGTCTTCCTCGACGACGTTGAGCGTGACGGCGGCAGCTCCGCCGTCGATCTCCCCCCCACCGACCTGGAAGACGATCTGCCAAGCCCTCAGATTTGGGGACGGGAGGAGCGAGGCCGGCGTCTGGGGGGAACCCACGAACCTCGACAGGAAGGATCGGATGCTTGTGCGGAAGGGCGCGGGACCGTATAGATCGGCGAAGCCGGGAGGGGGGAAGCCGCGAAGGTCGAATAGCTCGGCCGTCACCCTCCTCTTGAGCCTCTTGCACGGCCTCGGGTTGTTGACCACCATCGCTGCGGGACGCGTCGATCCTTGTTCGATGTGGGCTTCCTCGATTCCTCGCCTGTCAAAATTCTTTCGGTTCGTTGGTTTCGAAGTTTAGGTTTAGATTTCTATTCGGAGCGAAGGGTCTCACGAAATCAACGTGAAGATCTCCCCGGTTTTCCTCTTCCCCTTCTTAATTTAGTTTTGGTCGGAATCTTTTTTGCAGATCAAAAAGAAAACAAAACCAACAGATCTCCCTCTCTCAAACTCTCTCTTCTCTGGCAGAAGTTGGGGGTCCGGAGGAAGGCTGAAACCCTAATTAGGGGCAAAAATCTTCGTTCGATGTTCGTCTTTCTTGCGTTTGGTGAAGGAAGGCGGTTCAGGAAACCCGGTTTTTCTGAGGTTATCTTTTTCCCTGTTTTTCGCTCCGGTATTTAAAGAAGAAAGCGGTTTTGAAAAAAAAAGGCGGTTTTCGAAAACCCTTTTGCTTCCTCCTTCACGCGCCTCTCTCTCTCTCTCTCTCTCTGTTTGGCAAGGAACAGAACAGACGAAAAAGGCCACCCAGCGAAATAAAATTTCTCTGCGGTCCTCCCTTTATTGCTTCCCTTCTTTCGAGGGGCTGAGGGCCGAGGCGGTTCTCGAAAGACGATTTAGGGTTTGGGGAACACGGAGGACGCGGCCGTCCTTTCCTTTTTTTCTTTCTGACGTTTGCGTCTTTTTATCCGCGTGGTTTTTTTTTTATATCTTCTTTTGTGAGATGACCGGGACCGACGCGTCCTCGTCTTCGGGCTCTCGATGCGGAGGCTTTCGCGTAATGCCCGAGATATCCTGCTTTATTACGCTGGTACCACCGGCCGAGTTTCGGTTTCCCAAAACTTAAAGAATGGGATGGTTGGTACGTCGACTGAATCGGTGTTCCGATTTCTATCGGGTCGGGTGCCTAGCTGTCCGCTTCGGGAGGACACATTTTCCGTTTCCGAACGAGCGGGTCGCGGATCGGCATTCCAGATATACGTCGCAGCTTTAATAAAAATACTAAGAATGAAAAAGGAAGGCGAGTTTCGTCAGGTGACTGATGCCCTTGGGACATGTGGACGATCTTACCCCCGCCCCACCCCGTTGGTTCCGGAACTACCCTTACCTCGTTGCTCTTCGTGCATTCAAATTTTGAATGCGCTGGCGAGAGTTGTAAGACCCTTTTGGTCAAACCCCATCCCCCCACTGTATTGTTTTTTTTTTTTTTTTATTTCTTTTCTCCCATTTGGAAAAAAAACTCACCATCACTTGTTTTATATGTATATATATAAAGTAAAGAATCTTGTCCAGGTCGGATCGGGTACCGACGGAACCCGGTAATCTAATCCATTAAGAGAGAAAAGAATATGGACAGGCGGTTTGAATTTCGAACGGCTCCCACGATGAAATGAAGAAGGTTAAAAACACGTCCACTGCTGAATGAATGAGGCACGATTCGTCTCTCGGAGTCCCTGCAGAGGAATTAAATATCTCCGACTCTACGGGCCCCCAGCACCCGAGGCAAGCAGAAGGACCTCCTTTTTTTATTGTCTTTTTTCAAATTATAATTGAGCTGGGTCCGGGCTCAGGCCTCGAGCCTTGGTGGTCAGACCGGGGCCGGGCTTTTCCGGCGGCGCGCCAGCCACCGGAAAAAGGAAATAAGCAAAATTACAAGCCATTTTATTATAGTGTTTTCGAAAATATGTAAACAGACGTTGCACCTGAGACTTGGAGGTGAAAATGACAAACTGTTTTTGGCATCACGCTATTATGCATGCCCAAGTTCATGAACTTCCAAGTTGGAAGCATCTTTGGCATCTCTTCCATCCAGAACAAAGCAACATGTCAATATAATGATTCAAAGATAAAATGTTGTTTTTAAAAGGGGCAAGAGTGGCAGCCCACACACTGCTTCTTATCTCAGCATTTTAAAGTTTTAGGTGCATCCTTATCGAGAAAGGATATCCTAAATTTCATTTCAGATTTGGATCAGGGAGTTGAAATGGTTTTCAAATTTTGGATCGGTGAAAGAACGGCAGGAATCACAAAAAAAATTAGAGTCATAAAGACGCATCTGATTTTTGCCACACTCTCTCTCTCTCTCTCTCTCACTCAAAGTTGCATGAAAAATAAAAAGTTGCATGTTCGGAAAGAAAACGGAAGGCGACGGAGAAAAGGGAGCGAGAGAAAGCAGTAATGGCGGCGTATGTTCCACACCTCTGCGCCATCTTTTTCGCCCTTTCGGCGGTGGCACTCTTCTTCTTCTCAACGCCGGTTTCTTCCCTCACGCCGGACGGGCTCTCTCTCCTCGCCCTCAAGTCTGCCATCACCTCTGATCCCACCCGTGCGCTCTCCGACTGGGTGGAGTCCGACCCTTCCCCCTGCCGCTGGACCGGCATCAGCTGCATCTCCGGCCGGGTCGCCGGCATCTCCCTCCCAGGGAAACGCCTCTTGGGGTACATTCCTTCCGAGATCGGCGCCCTCCCTTCCCTCCGTCACCTCTCCCTCCCTGGGAACAACCTCTCTGGCCCTATTCCCCCTGCCATTGCCTCCTGCTCCCTCCTCCAGCGCCTTGTTCTCTCCACCAACGCCTTCGTCGGCACCCTTCCGCCAGCTATCGGCAACCTCCCCGACCTTGTGCAGCTCGACCTGTCCAACAACCGCTTGAACGGATCCATCCCGCCGGAGCTCGGCAACCTGTCCGCACTCTCTGGCACTCTCAACCTTTCCTACAACGGCTTCTCCGGCCCCGTGCCGGAGTCCCTAGGCAGCATTCCAATCGCCGTCAGCCTAGATCTCCGGTTCAACAACCTCAGCGGACCCCTCCCTCAATATGGCTCCCTCGCGAACCAGGGTCCCTCCGCCTTCGTGGGAAACCCGCTCCTCTGCGGCTTTCCCCTCCAGAACCCCTGCAGGAAGCCCTCGAACGCCACGATGATCCAGCCGGAATCGGCCGTTCTGGTGGACTCGCCTCCTGTGGACGGATGGAACGGCCGGAGGAGGGTGGTTTCTGGGGCCGCAATCGTCCTTGTCGCGGTGTCCGCGGCCGGGGTTCTGCTAGTCTGGTGGCGGAAGGGGTGGCGGTGGCAGCGTCGAGGCGGTGGTGGGTTCGGAGAGAAGGGCGGCGGCGTGCCTCTCAAGGAGGGCTACTTGCCGAGGAATGCGGATGAAGGACCCAACGGCAGTTTCTGCATACTGGACGAAGGGTTCGGGGTGGAGATGGAGGAGCTGCTGAGGGCCTCCGCTTACGTCGTCGGGAAGGGCAGCTCGGGAATCGTCTACAAGGTGGTTTTGGGACCCGCCCGCCGGGAGGCGGTGGCGGTCAGGCGCCTGGCGGAGGGAGGGTGGCAGAGGTTCAGGGAGTTCGAGGCGGAGGTGGAGGCCATCGGCCGGCTCCGCCACGCGAACGTTGTCAGGCTTCTGGCTTATTACTGGGCGCCAGACGAGAAACTCCTTATTTACGATTACATCCCCAACGGGAGCCTCCACTCCGCGCTACACTGCCGGACGGCGCTGTCGACGGTGCCGGAGCTCTCGTGGGAGAGGAGGCTGGGGATCGGAAAAGGGCTGGCGAGGGGGCTTACGTATCTCCACGACTGCGGCCCCAAGAGGTACGTCCACGGCAACATCAAGTCGACCAACGTCCTCCTCGACGGTCAACTGGATGCCAAGATCTCCGACTTCGGACTCCGCCGACTGGTGGCGGGGGACCGCAGCAGCAGCAGCAAACGAAGGGCTTCGACGCCCCTCCGCCACCTATTCCGGGGCCGTCGTCGGCAGCGTACGCAGCTCCCGAGGCCCGCATCGTCGGGAGCAGGCCCACCCAGAAGTGGGACGTCTACTCCTTTGGGATCGTGCTGCTGGAGCTTCTCACCGGGCTGTCCCCGGAGTCCCGGCCGAGGCGGTGCGGGGCTATGGAGCTGGAGCGGTGGGTTAGGCGGGCGTTCGAGGAGGAGCGGCCAATGCCGGAGATCGTGGACCCGAAGTTGCTGCAGGAAGTGCACGCCAAGCGGGAGGTGTTGGCCGTGTTCCACCTGGCCCTGGCTTGCACGGCGGAGGACCCGGAGGTCCGGCCGCGGATGCGCCTCGCTTCCGAGACTCTGGACCGCGTTGGTTCCAACCTGATCCACTGATCGAGAATCTCTGCTCGGAGTTTCCTCTTGTCCCTTACCATTTTTGGGATTCTCTAGGGGCAAAGGGTCATCCTTGTAATTATGACCGTGGATGCGTGGGCTTTTGTGGTACCCCTGTCAACTTTTTTGCCCTTTTTTATCCGTATAGCTTTGTTGGTGAACTGGAAGTTGCTTTGAGCTCAGTGCCGCCGCCTTGCACATCTTTTCTCTTCCTCTCTCTCTCTCTCCCCCTCATTTCTCTCTTCCTCTCTCTCTCTTCCTATTTTTTTTTTTAAATTTAATACACATAATGAGGAAACGTTTAGTGGTTGATATGGATAAACATGTAATGGTAGATCGACATCTGCTCGTGATCACGACCGTTCAATTTTTGCATGCTTCTTGGATACCAAGACAGCTACGCGCATAAAAAGATAGACCGTTCATTGCGAACCTTAAATTATTCTGGACAATCAAGCGATACCAAAGATGAATGGTCGCATATATTTTCCAAAGTCATGACCATTAAATAATATTTGGTAGTTAGGTTAGTTGGAGGGATAATATCATATACTCTGACGGTCATCATGATCATCTTCATTGCCACCTTTAACCAATTTGAATAGATCATAACCCTTTGCATCTGGGGCGGCGTGGTGAAGTCAACTACCTTGTTAATATTTCTACCTGCTGCTTCTTGATTCGGAGTTCTATTTGTTTCATCGGTTTCAAAAGAACTTGTCGATGCAAAAGTTCTTCACTGTACTTATGCGATGCTGTTCATAATCGTTTATTGTTGATGAAATCATGAAGATCCATAGCTGTGTGCATTTGTTGATTGACTTGACTTAGAGTTCATCATCTCCATTCCTCTATCACTATGAATGCTGCTCCTACCATGACCATTTCTGACAACACTATTGCAACCGCAACCATCACTGGTTCCTGCTTCACCACATCAACAGTTTGCAACCACTGCTACCACCAACGTCAATGTCAGTGTTATCAATTACACTGTCAGTCACCACCAATATCTCGTTTTCTTGTTCTTCATATACTTGGAAGAAACTTAGTCAAACAGTATCTGTTTTGCTTATTTTACTTCACTGATTGTATCTCAGATTAAACCAAGGCAAATGCCCAACCTTTTCATGTTATATGCATTTTATAGCTAGCTACCCATTGGTTGAATGTGAGCCAAGCTGACGAGCTCATCTACTACTGTGTGTGTGGTAACAATACTCTGCACGTAAAACAAGAACCATACCGATCAGACACCAGTATAAACTAAACAAGAGAAGACAACTCATGCATTTGCACCTGAGATTTTTTTTTTTTTTTTTTTTTTGTTCTTTTCAACGAGCACAAGGCATGAGTTTACTTAATGATAAAAGGAAAAAGAGAAACTTTCTTTGACATGTGTTGACTATGAATAAGATTTCTACAATGTTTTGACATAATTAAACGATTCTCTATTGGAGCAAAAGAAACATAACTAAACCATTCTCTATTGGATCGGATAAGTGTGTACACCACCAAAACAGATGAGGAACATAAATAATAGGAAGACAAGGAATTTTTTATCAATTATGAACCTTAGTAAAGAAATCTGAAAAGTACTTAAGCATTATGAATACTTGATAGGTTTGGACGAACTCAAAGCAATAATTATGATCACAACAAACTAAATAACAAAAACTAGCAAGCGTCAAACAAAAAGACATCTACTTTGAAAAGAAGAACGCAGATCTAAATGTGTCTCAAAAAATCCACGCAACCTGCCATTTTGGATAGGATGGAAAAAATGCAATACGAATTCAATTATTTAGCAGCAACTGAGTTCCATGATCCTTGATGAGTCACTGAGAAAACATAAATAAAAAAAAAACCAATTCTGTTCACGAATTGAATTCAGTTTTCTTTTTCTACCAAAAAATCGGAATAAACAGAAACTTTTTGCATAGTTAGAAACGTAAAGAAATAGAATAAAAGCAAGTGTGAGTTTAGAAATCTCTCAATTCTACTTCATGATCGGATAAATATTGGGTTAACTGGAACCCGGTTTGTTTTTTAGGAGATTTGGATTAGGGGATGTGTACCATGGGACCCGATCCTGTTTGCACCCACAACGCAGTATCTATCGCTTGTGTGTTGTGCATGACCCGAAGAAAGAAGTGAACCCTAGGCAGGATTTCTGGTCTCTTCTTCTTCTTTCGTTCTTCCGCGTCTCCGCCCTCCCTACTCAAAGACAGGGAAAGCAACAGCAGCAGCAGCAGCGATGCCGCCGAAGTTCGATCCGACGCAGATCGTGGAGGTGTACGTCCGGGTGACGGGCGGAGAAGTCGGGGCGGCGTCGTCTCTGGCGCCGAAGATCGGGCCTCTGGGTTTGTCGCCGAAGAAGATAGGAGAAGACATCGCCAAGGAAACGGCCAAGGACTGGAAGGGCCTGCGCGTCACCGTGAAGCTCACTGTCCAGAACCGGCAGGCCAAGGTCTTCGTCGTTCCCAGCGCCGCCGCCCTCGTCATCAAGGCACTGAAGGAGCCGGAGCGCGACCGGAAGAAGACAAAGAACATCAAGCACAATGGCAACATCTCCTTGGACGATGTCATCGAGATTGCCCGCGTTATGAAGCCCAGGTCCATGGCCAAGGACCTCGCCGGCACCGTCAAGGAGATCCTTGGCACATGCGTCTCCGTCGGCTGCACCGTCGATGGCAAGGATCCCAAGGACCTGCAAACGGAGATCACGGACGGCGACGTGGAAATACCGGAAGCCTGAGACAGCAAAGAGAGCGGCAGTGCAGCCCCTTCTTTCCCCTTTTGCCGCTGGGAAGTGAAAATTAGAACTGGAAAAGAGAAAGTAGTTTCGTTTCCTCGGTTTCTAATGTTTCTACTTGCTTGTCTGTTTGTTTAGCTTTAGGCATTGAAATATTCCTCCTTTTCGGATCTTCTGAAGGGATTTTTGATTCATAGACGGAGAAGTGAACAGAACAAAACTCTTCGTTTTGCTTTTTCTTTCTTTTCCCTGAATAACCTCCCCCTCCCTGGTTAGCGTATGAGTAATTGAAAATGGTTAATGTTATCTGGTTATTTAGGTGCTTCCATTATTTGCGAATGAATGCATGCCCTGTTAAGTTATTGTTTCATTATCTCTGCTTTACTTGGCTTGGATTTCGTTAGTATCTTCGCAATTCTCTCTTCTTGATGTCCTTTAGGTTGTTTAATTTTTAAATGTGGAAAGGTTTTGAGACGCGGGCGCTGTCTATTGTTTAGATTGAGCATACTCCTTATTCCATTGAAGAAGAAAAGGAGAGCATTGTGGCATTTCTCTCAGTTCTTCGCGTCTTTATGCAGAATAGTTACTTGTTTCAGATATTGCCTTGTACCCATGTCGCATGCAATTCTATGTCCACAACTGAGTAGACGTATGGTTGGAATTTGTCACTTGGTGGCCACAAATTTCAGTTTCTGTACTCCATTCCACTTAGTAACACATTATTGCGTTTTCAATTTCCTTGTATCAGAGGAATGTGCAAGGTGATCGATCGTCTTGTTATAGTGCGAACTTTCACTGCGCGTGCAACTCCCGGTTGATAGTTTCTTTGGTTTGGCCTGAGTTGTACGTCTAGGTACGATCTCGATTCTCCTCATGAAAACCTGGCTCTTTGTAACTGCATTTATTGTTTTATTGCTTATCTTTTGTTGGTGTCAATGGGTCGGAGAACATTATGCATTCCAGTCGCTTGTAAGAGCTGAAGGCATTGACGCAAATGAAATTTAATTTGAAGATCGTTCTTCTGTTGGGTGAGCCTATCATTAGGCATGTCATGGTTTTCTAAGCTTTTAATGGGAGACGCGGTTAGTCATTGAGCCCAAGGAGTTCGTGCAATTGAACAATTACTAAATCAGGTTTGATTTTTATGTTAATGATGACTCTGTTCTTATCCTTTCTCTGGGGGTTCTGAGTCTTCTGACATGGAGAATGGTTGTGCTATTCGCCTATTCCTGTCTTTGCTTATGCAAATTTGAAAGAACTGCCGACCACTGGTACATAAGATCAAGTAACTACAAAGTTGTATGATTCATTTATCAACGAGCTGAATCACAGACGCAGCAGTGTCTGTAAGTATCTAACGGTGTCGATATTTGGCATATTGTCTCTACCTTTCACCGCTGTTTATCACATTTCTGGAGCTTGGTCGTGACTGTTGTTCTATAGGGACTGCAATCGTCTCAGTTTCTCTAACATAACGGCACTTTATCATTTAGAGAGAGAGTCAAATGGGAAGACACTAAAACCAAAATCTGGTGACAACTGTAGCCAGAGTTACACAAATCATCATAAAAAGCAATAAAGATGCATGAAGAAAAAACATCAAGAAGAGGCATAGAATCAGAAAAATAAAAGCTAGTTGATGAAAAGCTAATTGAAAGTGGGGTGAAGATGATGATTGATGCAGAGAGCATGGTCGACATCACTCCTGAGTTACATAGAAGGACTTCGTTATGAGTCGGATTTGAAAGTGTCGTTGGTTAACCCATCCTTCATAGCTCATTTCCTTGACGTGGATGCTTACTGTCTCACGAGATGAACAGTTTGCTTTGCAGCAGATGGAATACACTTACCATACTCCATGGTTGGCTGATATTGAAGACAGAAGTAATATGCTACGAGGGTCTGAGAAAGCGAGTGCCAGTAGTTTAGCATGGAGCGAGAAGTGGGATAATGTTACGAAAGTGTAAAAGAAGAAGCGTGTGTGAAAGAAAGGCGGTAAAGTATAAATCACTCAGGAAGCATGAAAGCAATGGAGTGAGCGTGTCAATGAGTAACTCTTTTGGTAGGAGTGTTATCGAGCAGGGTGAACACCGCTTTCTGCTAAAAGAAAGGTTTTATGGCTCTTTCCTACATTAGAATAGCATCGTTCGTGCCTCGAAGGGGATAGCACACCAGACGGTAAGACAGTTCATTGACAAGGGGTTTAAATTACCATTCTCATACACTCATTTCTTAAACCATCCCCATAACATGCTTTGTGAACCCTGAGAGCGAGAGGCCTGGGAGAAAACAAAGGCCTAGCTTTGGGGCGGTGAAGAACCCACTCACCCCAAAAAAAAAAAAAAAGTAGCATGATTGATGGGCTTCTCTCACATTGATGGTGTGCTTGTTAGGCTGGAAGGTAGAAAGTACTCACTAATCTTTTATTTTTCTCAAGAAGATGTATTTAACGATGGTTTACAACTCTATATATAGTTTACAATGAGATAACTATGGTAACAACATTAAAGGATATCAATACGAGATTCAAAAGATTTTCTGTTTTTGAACCTCAAATCTGATCGCAACCAAAGACTCATAACCACTTGCTATATTTTTAGTCATTATCTCTTCTCCTTGACTTCAAGGATTTCCTTAACATTCTCCCTCAAGCTGAATGGGGGCTCCACAACATTTAGCTTGGTTCTGAAATTTCTAAAAGGATTGGAGTTGAACGCCTTTGTTAAGCCATCGATTAGTTGTTCATTCGTCTGAATGAATTTTATTTAAATGTGACTCTTGCTAACATGATCCCATACAAAATGGAAGTCGACTTCAATGTGTTTGGTGCATGCGTGAAATACAAGGTTACTTGTAAGGTATAATGCTCCAAGATTATCACACCATAGTATAGGTGGCTGAATCACTTTTTCTTCTAGATCCTGAACGAGAGATTTTAGCCACAACACTTCTGTGGCAGCACATGCGAGGAACTTCTATTCAACCTCTCTGCTGGAATGAGCAACAATGCATTGTTTTCTAGAAGCAACATTATTACCTAAAAATGTGACAAATCCCACAGTTGATTTTCAATCCTATGAACTTCCAGCTCAATCTGCATCAACGAAGAGGCTAAGCTACAATGATAGAGACCGAACTAGTTTAAGAGAATAGTGATTGGTTTCATCAAGATAGCATAGGATTTGCTTCACTATAGTCCAATGACCAGCTAAAGGTGCATGCATGAATTGGCACGCTCGGTTGACAACAAATGCAATGTCGGATCGTGTATGGGTAGCATACTCCAGGGCTGCAACTATGCTGTGATAGAGAGATAGATCATAAAACGACTGATCATCCTGTTTTTCAGTGTTAGTTGGACTCATTCGAGAAATAGATCTTTAGATGTACCCATGTTTGCTCGGGAGATAATATTTTTGATATCTTGTTGTTGACATAGATATAAAGCATATGACTTTTGAGTGACTTCAACTACAAGAAAATAGGATAATGTTCCTAAATCCTTGACAAAAAATTATTGCCCAAGCTGCAAAATTATTTTGGAAATACTAATGCAAGATGACCCAATAATGATAAGATCATCAACATAGACTAACAAAAATAATCTTTCTTCTCCTTTAGTGTAGATGAAGAGCAAAGGATCCGATCAAGAAATCTGGAATCTAAGATTTTGACCGAGTTGTCATTGGGTGAATATGATAAGATGGTTTGGGATAGGTAGATCAGTCTCTTTGCTACAGGTTGTCTGATGTACAGATGCTTGTGATAGTGATCGTTCATGATCTTTAATATTGAAATCTGCAATATCTTGACCAACTGGAGATTTTGATCCTGTATCAAAAGATAATAAAGTTGGTTGGGTGGTTGGAGCAATGACGTTGAGGTCTTGATCTCGTAAAACTGGAAAAGTAATGTTAACATTAGGTAGAACAATACCTTGAGGACACAGGTGGTCAATTATGATCATCATGTTTATAAATGTCAATACATTTTGCTGCTTGATACCAGAGTTGAAGTTCCTTTTCTGTATCATCTTTGAATAGCGAGACCTTATGAGAAGGAGGATCTTCAAAGGGTGTCTCATCAAATGTTACATGATGGGTCACAATAATTCTTTGTCGACTTTCATCAAAGTAGAGATATCTTTTTTGTGTGCTCGCATATCCGATGATGATGCATTTAATAGTCCTGGGTTGAAATTTCAAGAAATTGGTGGGAGTAAGAAGAGGATAGCATTTTTTATCCAAAAATTAGAAAATGACCATAGTCTGGTGGCTGTCAATACAATTTATGAAAAGGAGATTGTTGATCTAACTTAATAATCAGAAGCTGATTAATAATATATATGGCTGCTCTACAGGCATCAACCCAGAAAGAATATTTTAGTCTTGCATCATGCATCATATTGAGAGCAATTTCTACAACATGTTTGTTCTTGCGCTCGACTATTCCATTCTGCTCAAGGGTATATTGACATGAAAAGTGATGTGAGATTACATTCGTCTCATAGAACTGTCGCAACTCATTATTACAAAACTATCCTCAGTTATTTGACTGGATAATGGATATGTAATATCCTAGTTGCTTCTCCACAAGTAGTATGAAAATTTTGAAGCATTCAACAACCTAATATTTAGACTTTAATGAAAAAATATAGGAGAAACGAGTAAAGTTATCCACAATGAGCATAAAATATCTGAATCTGGTCCCCAAACGTTCATACGCAAGATTTGTAATGGACGAGTAGCATGAGATTCAGAAGTAGGGAAAGGTTGTTTGTGAGATTTTTCAATGAGGCACGATTCACACAATCTAGAACCTTTGCAACATTTTATTGAAATAAAACTATGTGAATTTAGAAAGTTAATAGTAGTCTTATTTGCATGGCCTAATTGCCTATGTCACAAAAAAAAAAAATTGCAGAATTAGAACCTAATGAGAACCAACTACTAAACATTGTTGCTCCTCTACTTGTGTCTTCTCTTGATGTAGAGATCATATATCATCCATAAGGCTTCTTTGGTTCCTGAAGTAGTACCTTCCTTGTCTATAAATCCTTTATAATAAATTCATGGGGTAAGGCAGTTATTATTAAATGTAAACTTTCCCATAGACAATAAATTACGAGCGATTCTAGGAACATGTAGTGAATAATTTTGCAGAAAAGAATTTCCATCCATATTAACAGACAAGTCTCATTTATGACAAGCAGACAAATGAGAGTCATGACCGATCATAATGCCACTCGTTTCAGCATGTGTTGTTTTGTTTCATCATGTCATCATTGGCTATAGTGTGATTTGTAGCACCATTGTTGGGATACCTATATTCTTCTGTAGTTTCTTGAATGTTTATAGCAGAGAATGCCATATTGATATCATAGCATGATCTAGCAAAATGTCCCTTTCTATCACAATATTGACATATAATATGATTTTTCTAATAGCCTTTTCTGTTAGAATCATAGTTGTGTTGGGATTGACTGTTGGTGTTACCCTGACAGCTTGTTGTCCTCGCTCTTGTCCTTGGAACCGACCTCCTCCACGACTGCCACCATAACTGTGGTAAAATATATGTCCTCTTCCTCGATTGTGAAACTATGTCACCAGAATGCGGGGTGCGGGTGCGGGTGCAGGTGCGATACATCTCAAAAAATTACGGTGTGGCGAGGGTATTTATTATTATTCTTAATTTATTATTATAATATACTAATAATATCAAATTTGATAAAAAAAACTTAAAAAAAACTGAAATCAATAGGGTGCGTCACCAGGGTTGCCGTACCATGGTGACATAGTTGTGAAAGACATTGAATGCAGTCTGGTTCACCAACAAATCAAGTCTTTTTTCTTGATTAAGAAGAAGATCAACCGGTTCTACAAAGGTGATTGTTGAAGGGTGGGTTCTACTAGTAAGAAGAGTTAAGAAGCTTTCATATTTTGCTGGAAGGCCATTCATAGTGATTTGTATAAGATCACTACCCATTGTTTGTTGACATGCAGTAGACAATGTGTTTGCAAAAAGTAGATTTTCTCTAGACAAGTCGTCATACTCATAGATCCCTTTGTTATAAAATGCACTTCTTTTATGAGAAATATGGCTCACAGTGGAGACTGGGAGCCATATGTTTTTTTCGAAAGTTGTCCAGGCTTCTCTTGTTGATGACACTCAAACAATTTGACCAAGAACAGAGTCATTCACTATAGCTTTTATCCAGCTAAGAGCACCATTGCTTATACTCTGGATTGGATTAGTTTTTCATTGGTGGAGATATTTTTTGATGGAGCCGAGATAGTTCCATCTACATACTCAAGAAGATCATGATATTTCATCACTGATTCCAATGACTTCTTCAATGAAGATAGTTATCTCCATTGAGCTTAACAAACACTAAAGCGCTGATAGCATTTTATTGAGTAGCAGGAACATAGGAGAAAGACAATGCCATTAGTCCCCTAAAAGAAGAGGGCTCTGATACCATAAAAAATAACTCAGTAATCTTTTATTCTTCTCAAGAAGATGTGTTTCATGATGGTTTACTACTCTACATATAGCTCACAATGAGATAACTATAGTAACAACATTAAAGGATATCAGTACGAGATTCAAAAGTTTTTTCGTTTCTTAACTGTAAATTTGTTCACAACCAAATATTCATAACCACGTGTTATATTTTAATCATTATCTCTTCTCCTTGACTTGAGGGATTTCCTTGACAGAAAGAAGCATCTCAAAACATTTCATTATCACTAAAGTCATAAGAAATGAGGCCCAAAGCAATTGGGGAGACCTGTCACGGGTGTGATGGACGTCTTGAGATATGACGCCCTGTCGTAGATTGGGTGTCTTAGACAGGTATCCCTAACGCATCTGGAATAATGCAATGTGTATTTCCCCATTTTCATAATCTTTTCCAATTACTAGGCCACAGATCATAATCCATATGCAGCCCCTTTCCTGCCATTCACAAGTCGAATGCAACGGCAGAGTCATATATGCCATGGGATAAATGTTGGTTTTAAACCTCGAAATTCGTCCTGATTCCAGGGATTGCTGCCAAAGTATGGTAGGAGCTGATGTTTTGTAGCTTCGTATGGTATAAGAAAAAATTGTTGCAAAGTCCGACCAGGAATGGCCAGTCGGTGCTTGCTGTTAAAAGGGACTAAGCGGACCATTTCCTTCTTGCCAAAAAGCTAGAAATTGTTCTGCCTTGAGAAATGGGAGTTGCCCACTTGGGTAACTAGCCTGAAACTGAATGGGTAGTCTTACTTCTGAAAATGACTGGGTGGGTCAGATCTGTACCTCACAGTAGCAAAGGTAAGCGTGCTTACAAGAATGGTGATCGGGAGGTCCCGCGATTCACACTCAATCCCTCTCTTTTGGTAATGACAAAATGAAGAGAGGGGACCGTAGGCTGCAACACACCAACGAGGGAAAGGGCAAGAGAGGGAGCAGCTGTACACGGGCAGAGAGAGAAGCAAGCTGCGTCTAGGGCAGCGTGAGAGAGAGAGTCAAGGACGGCAGGAGAGAGAGAGTAAAGAGCGAGAGAGGGAGGGAGAGAAAGATGGAAACTTTCTTCTCCTCTTTTGGCATTAACTTCTCAACTTTAGTAAAAAAAGCTAACATTTATAGACGATAAAAAAAAACTGAAAAACTTAACGAGTAAGTTTAGCAACTCGTAGATCGTGCTTTCTCACGATCCCTCCGCTTCAACTTTTTCAGCTTCCACCATTTTCTCCACTCCTTATTTAACTGCCCATGATTTGAAACCGCACACACTTTCTCTTGTTTCCACTTTTCACTCCTTCACGCACTCATGCTTTTCCCACGAGCTCCACACGTTCTCACGAGCTCCTCCACTTCAGGAGTTAGAGCAACAATCTCCCCCCTAATCCTGATGTGGCCCGAGCTCTCGAACACCAAGTATGTGTCGCATTGTTGCCAACTTTGCCGCTGATAATGCCTTTGTCATAAGATTCGCTCGTTGTTCATCTGTGCGTACAAAATCCACAATAATATGTCCTCTTTCGACACATTCTCGAATGAAATGGAACTTTGTATCAATGTGTTTACTACGTCCATGAAAAACTGGGTTTTTCATCAGTGCGATTGCGGACTTGTTGTCCACATACAACTTCACCACTTGCGGCTCTCTCCCAATCAGTTCGGCCAAGAGTCCTCTAAGCCAAAGTGCTTGACATGCCGCCGCAGTTGCTGCCATGAACTCAGCCTCGCATGAAGACAGAGCAACGGTCTTCTGCTTTTGCGAGTTCCATGAGACTAGGCTTTCATTTACATAGAACGCCATGCCTCCGGTGCTTTTCCGATCATCGACGTCGCCCGCCAGGTCACTATCCGTGAACCCGACAATCACTTCTTCTCCTTTTCCTCTGGTGTATACAAGACCGAAGTTGATTGTGCTTTTCAAATAACGTAAAATCTGCTTCATTGCTTTGTGGTGCATCACTGTCGGTCTCTCCATGAATCTACTAGCTACACCGACAGCATACGAAAGATCTGGTCTTGTGTGGAGAAGATACCTTAGACATCCGATGACTCGTCGGTACTCAGTTGCATCCACCGGTTGTCCTTCGGGATCCTTGTTCAACTGTGACCTTGGTTCCATAGGGATTTTAGTAGGATTGCAATCAAACATGCCAAATTGAATTAGTACCTTTTTGGCATAGGCTGCTTGTTTGATCCAGATACCGTCTTCACCTTGTTTCACCTCAATCCCAAGGTAATAGGTGAGCAGGCCGAGGTCGCTCATCTCGAACTCAGCCATCATCTGCTGCTTGAATGATGCGATTGCCTCCGAATCCTCCCCTGTTACAATTAGATCATCAACATAAACTCCGACGATGATACCGGTACGGTCTTTTCCCCTCGTATACATGGCTTGTTCAAGCGCGCACTTTGAGAACCCAAGGTGCTTCAGGCTTCGATCCAGCCGCGTGTTCCAAGCACGAGGTGCTTGTCGGAGGCCGTACAATGCCTTGCTTAGTTTGAGCACCATATGCTCATTGTTCTTCACCGTGAAACCTTCTGGCTGAGTTACATAAACCTCCTCCTCAAGTTCGCCATTGAGGAATGCTGATTTGACGTCGAGGTGATGGACTTGCCACCCACGGTTGGCTGCGACGGCAAGGATGACTCGCACGGTGTCGAGCCTGGCGACTGGTGCAAACACCTCATCGAAGTCGATCCCTTGCCGTTGAACATAGCCTTTTGCGACTAGTCTGGCCTTGTGCTTGATCACCTCTCCGTCTGAGTTTTTCTTTAATTTGAACACCCATTTGAGTCCAATTGCTTTGGTTCCAACTGGTAGGGTTGTCAGCGTCCAGGTCGAATTTTTTTCAATGGACTCAATTTCCTTGGCCATCGCATCCACCCATGCCGGTTGGCCCATTGCCTCTTGATAACACGATGGCTCCTCTATTGCCGCAAGCATGGCCTCTTCTTCGACGTCTTCATCATCGAGCTCGACATGCCGAGCGTCTCGCATGATATCATCGATATGTCTATACCGAACGGGTCCGTCATTACTGTCCTCCATCTCCGAGGTTGCGGCAGTTTCATCCACCAGCAATCTCCGAGCCGACGTCACCACCGGCGTTGCTTCGCCACCCATCGATGTCGATGAAGAAGTAGGGTAGCCTAGATCCATGGATAGCGACCTTCCTGCTTGTCCGCTTGCAACTGAGTTGTCCACTGTTGATTCATCCTCAACAGTGAAATTCGACGAATCACTGCCTCCTGCATCCATGTTCCAATTCCACTTTAATTTTTCTTCAAATTTAACATCACGACTTACATGGATTCTCCCGCGCCGCGGATCGAATAATCGGTGTGCCTTGCAGCCATCCTCGACGCCGAGATACACCATTGGCTGGCTGCGATCATCAAGCTTCTTGAGGTGTGGTGTTGTCACCATGGCATGCGCCGTGCAGCCGAACAATCGAAGATGTGCAAGATCCAGCTTCCTATGACTCCAAGCTTCATACGGGGTGCGCTCGCCCATGGTCTTCGTAGGCAAGCGGTTCAACAGGTAGACTGCGTGTCGTACCGCCTCTCCCCAAAATCTTCCCGGCATGCTCATGCTCTTGAGAAGAGATCTTGCCATCGCCATCACTGTCCTGTTCCTCCTCTCCACCACACCGTTTTGTTGTGGTGAGTATGGCGCAGTGAGGTGTCGCGCAATGCCCGCCTGTTCACACACATTGGCGAACTCAAGAGAGAGGAACTCGCCTCCACGATCGGTCCGGAGCGTCTTGACGTGATGCCCGCACGCGTTCTCGGCCAACGCCTTGACCTTCATAAACGCTGAGCATGTCTGGTCTTTTGTTCTGATCACGCACAACCACATCCAACGAGTGAAGTCATCAACTATTACTAAGAAATAGCTATTACCGGCAGGGGTGGGTGGCGTGATCGGGCCGCAAAGATCAGCGTGCAAGAGTTCGAGTGGCTCCTTCGCTCGATAGATGGCTGCCGACGGGAACGACTGTCTCGTCTGCTTCGCCACCAAACACTCCCGGCATAACTGAGCGGGATGAGAGATAGGCGGTACCCCGGTTGCCATCTTCTTGTTTACAAGCATCTTCAATGCTTGAAAGTTGACGTGGCCGAGACGAGCATGCCACAACCATGCCGGATCTTCGAGGTTTGCCAAGAGACACACTGGCCTTGCAATCTGCAGCTCGATGCGATAGAGACGATTTGGCGTGCGTCTCACCTTCATGATCAACTGCCCTGGATTTTTGACAAATACCTCTAGTTTGTCTTCATCCATAACCACCTTGTGGCCCACCTCAGTGAGTTGCCCGAGACTCGCGATGTTGCTGCAAGGCCTTGGAATATAGTATACTTCCTGGAGCAGCCATTGATCATCATTTTTGCATTTAAAAAGAATTGAACCCTTACCCATGATCTGCACCGATGAGCCATCGCCGAACTTCACCTTGCCGGTGATTGCCTCGTTCAACTCCCGAAACTTGACCTTGTCTCCGGTCATGTGGTTGCTGGCACCGTTATCCAGGTACCAGGTGTCGGTAGTTTCCTTACCGTGCTCGGTCCCGTGCAGTTCGGGCCATACTTGCTCTTCATTCAGCAGGACGGCTTCTTGTCTCTCAGGTGCAGCGGGCACTGCTTCTTCCAACTCTGCAAGCAACAGAGTTGGTTCGGTGTCGTCAGTTTGTGTGAGATGCGCCTCTTCCTTCTTTTTGGGAGCCTTGCACCGGTTCGCATAATGCCCCAATTCGTTGCAATTGAAGCAACGGATGTGACTCTTGTCACGACCATCGCCTCCAGAGCCACCTGCTCTGTCTTTCAGCGGGAAGTCGCCTCGTCCGCCTCTCCCGCGCCCTCTACCGCGCCCGCGACCACCCCGGTTGCGAGCACCTCCTTCCCTGTGACCCGTCTCCCTTCGGGTCGACGACGGGTCGCTGCCGCTTCTCTTCTGCCGTGCATCCCACTCAGCCTGAGTGAGAAGCAGTTGCGCATCGCCATTGCCGCCGGTACCGAATGCTCGGGGACGAGAGCGTTCTTCGTACGTCTTGAGTCGTCCCACAGCCTCTTCAAACAACATTGTGTCGAGGTCGCAAAATTGCTCTATGCCCGCGATTACGCTAAGAAACCTATTTGGAACGGTGTCAAATAGCTTCTTGACTAAGGCGACATCGCTTAGGGTGCCCCCTAAGTTGGCATACCTGACGGACATTCCGGTGAGCCTACCCGCATATTGATCCAACGACTCTCCTTCTTGCATCCTCATGGCGTCAAAGTCACTCTTCAACGTCTGCAGACGTGCATTCCTCACGCGATCTGCCCCGACAAATCTCGTCTTGAGGCAATCCCAGACCTCCTTTGCCGTCGCCTTCTTCGCCACTTGCATTAGGAGATCCTCTGGGAGGGCTTGGAGAAAATGCGACCTCGCCTTCTTGTCCTTCCTCGTGTCGACAGCCACACCTGCCGTCGGCTCGACTGCCTCCCAGACGCCTTGATCTTCCATCATGGCCTGGACCCTAATCACCCAACTGGTATAGTTGGTTGCCGTGAGCAGCGGATATTGGAAAGTACCGCTGGCAATCTCCCGCGCTGCCTCGTTTGTGATGATCGACATCGGCTTGAATCGAGGGAGCTTTGGCATACAACCTGGCTCTGATACCAAATGTTGGCGTTCTCCCGCGATTCACACTCAATCCCTCTCTTTTGGTAATGACAAAATGAAGAGAGGGGACCGTAGGGTGCAACACACCAACGAGGGAAAGGGCAAGAGAGGGAGCAGCTATACACTGGCAGAGAGAGAAGCAAGCTGCGTCTAGGGCAGCGTGAGAGAGAGAGTCAAGGACGGCAGGAGAGAGAGAGTAAAGAGCGAGAGAGGGAGGGAGAGAAAGATGGAAACTTTCTTCTCCTCTTTTGGCATTAACTTCTCAACTTTAGTAAAAAAAGCTAACATTTATAGACGATAAAAAAAAACTGAAAAACTCATGCTTTTCCCACGAGCTCCACACGTTCTCACGAGCTCCTCCACTTCAGGAGTTAGAGCAACAAGGTTGGGGTCAATGTGTCGTTTGAGTGAAGGAACCCCAATCAGCAAAGTGGTTGGCCGGAAAACGCACCCTAAACCAAAGTTTGCGCGTCCAAATGAGTATCCAGCTCCGTCCAGTTTCTAGCTCAAACTGGGTACTCACTTGTGGAATTTGATGGTCATAATGAAAAATTTTTTGGGCATATTTTCTAGATCCTGCATTCAGCGTAAGCGCTATAATGAGTGGTTTTTGAAGGCTAATTACAAATTTATTGGACTTCCTGACAGGAGGAGGCTTGTACGTGATGAAGTGCCTCTGCTGGGTTGAAGTAGAAAGTGGTGAACATTGTCAGGAAGGGGACTTGGTAGTGAAAGCACTTTACTGTTTCGCTGTTATCATTTACTTTCGATAAGCTGTTCTTCATACCGTGCCTGCATAACATGCAGTTGTTACGGCAAACTTGCATTCTTCTGCTTATGCAAATTGTCTCACGCTTTCAACATTGTTTACAGATGTTTTTTGCAGCAAGTGATGAGCCTCCATTTTTCACTTTTTAGTTACCGGAAACAATTATTTCTTTTGTTAACTAAGTTTTGATGTATGCAATGTTAATCCAAGGGTACGGCCCA
This sequence comes from Nymphaea colorata, assembly GCF_008831285.2. Taxonomy (NCBI): domain Eukaryota; kingdom Viridiplantae; phylum Streptophyta; class Magnoliopsida; order Nymphaeales; family Nymphaeaceae; genus Nymphaea; species Nymphaea colorata. The sequence goes on along the minus strand of NC_045138.2, from coordinate 3,535,653 downwards.
AGAATTCTATGGGATCATCAGAACGGATAAAGAGAGACAGAGGTGTCAAATAATGAAAGTGCGTCAGTCCAGGGTTTAAAGGCAGTCTTCATCATTAGATGGGGAACAAGAAATCCTCGATTTAAAGCGACTCCCAACAACTCCTTAATCTGACAAGCTGTCACGCCCCCGGTTTGCATCATCCCTTTAATGTTCAGATAGATACCATATTATCAACTAGTTTGCTTTTTCTTGACATTCAAGTGAATGATTTATATCGGATATACTTTGCCTGCCCGTTTCCCAGGGGAGCTTCTAAAAATATTCATCAATCGTCAGACTCTGCGCATCATTTCGCTGTCATTTAGAGGTATTTCTGTGTGCAGTGGGAATCTTCCGCTGCTTATTCTCATTTATCATGATGGGCAGGGAACCATCGGGCGTCTTTCTACTACTCAGACTAGTGCCTTTTCTTTTTCTTGTAGTGTAATTTTGGCAGGGAAGTTGAGCTGCCACCTGTTGCATAATTTTCAAATCTGATGGCATATTCCCCTGAGACGCTTAACGGATTCTATTTGGATCTTCAATGCTAACATGAAAATGACTTCCAACTGTGCCACTGGGTTTAATGATGAAGTAATGAAGCCATTTGGTACCCAATAATTGCTCAGTCGGAAGCTTTCTTCGACCATGTGTACTCCCACTGCGCCATTGACTTCCTAATTAGTTGTACTTATCAACTGAGCAGTCGGTGTCTACAATTACAGAACGCACTTGCAATCTGACATTATCTACCCATGATAAGGCGTTTCATGAGATGAACGAACAAGTAAAATCATGGAAGGAATTGTATCTTTATGCCGAATATGCAGTTGGGTAGTTTGTCAAATTCTGAACTGAACTCTCTGCAGCTCGCAGAGGCAGCAGTCATGGATGACTTTACAAACAAAAAGCCGACGAACGCTTTCTGTGAACTTGGGCAGGGCTCAAATGTCTTCTCCTTCATTTTCCTTGCAGTAAATTTCTTTCGGTTTCCATGATTGAGAGAGAAGGGGTACCTAACTTTAGCAGAGGAAAAAAAAAAAGATTTGCCTTCATGGTACTCTCTCTGCACAGAAACAGACATGTGGGATGTCATGCTTTTGGGAACGAAGCTCTCAGGCGAAGTGGGCTGAGTCACGGATGTCGTCGGATCAGTACTGCTGTCATTAATTGTTTCAGTTGGGTGAAGCTCATGTAATTTTTCTCTGTTTGTTTTTTTTCATGAGAGGGGAAGAGGTGAAGCCGCCCAGAAGAGGATATTCCATCCAACCACCAGAGATAGAGAAAAACAATTCACGAAAGGGCTAAGATGACTGCTTGCTTTACAGGAGAGCAGGCAAAATTGATTGGCTTCATGGTTTATGAATTGATTGGTAATAAAATAAAAGGGATAAGCTTACATGCTTAAGTTAAGCAACTGGACCACCCATTTCTAAATGAAAGACGGAAATGTGGCTTGAATTTATATAATGCCGTAAACAATACATACAGAATTTTCCTCACTCATTATTCAGTATTCCGTGATGCAGAGAGAGCGAGGGAACAGTAGCGTACTCTAGCTTAAAAAACTGTACTGAGATTATTTTTTTGCCTTATATGCGCAGGCAGCAGTTAGGTAGAACGTCTATCAGATCATCCCAGGAGGGAAGCTCTAGAGCAGTGTAATCATGATACAATTTGTTTAACTTGGAAGGTAGAGGGAGCTTCGCGTCACACAGTACTGTTCATTTTTATTATTTTTTTAACATTTTAAGTGATTTTTCTTGTTGTTGATTGTTTTATATAGTTTTCACCCTTTTTTTTTTCCAAAAAAATGTATACAACAGTTTCCCGTTCTGATTTTCTGAATTGGCAGCCTGACTAACTATTTTGCAGCCTGGCTTATAATGAAAATGCTCATAGAGAACAGCAAAGGTTAAAACTTCGACACAGCTCTTCAGCTTGAAGCCTTTCAATTTCCACCGACTGCCCAAAATAATTTCGTTAACCAGTTTCACGTAAGCTGCTTATCATTGTTCCTGGTTGCTTTGTTGCTTTAATGATAAAAGTGGAAAGACATTCTAGCTAATTACTATTATTCTCAGGAAAGCCAATCATTTTTTGGATGATCAGAAGAGATTCCTTTGCTGAAAGGATCCTAGGTATCAGAGTTATTGCAGGTGATGAGAATAAAATAGACATGAGGAAGAAGGAAAGGGCAGCGTGTAAGTCAGTGCCCGCCACGGACTGGGTGCCCCCATTTTCCTGTCTGCACCACTCAATTCAGCTGTTACTTTCCTCGAGCACGCGTGCGTTCAAGCTTATGTCTGCATCTCGTTTTGCTCCTTCCTTTGGAGCCGCCATGGCTTCCAAACGGTTGTCTGCCATAAGAAGTATATATGAACCCTTCCCCTCCATGAAACTTAAATTCCCGAGGAAGACAAGTGAAAGCCTTCTCTGCCCAGTTGTTTTCTGCAATTAGGATCCTCGATGCCAACTTTGGAGCTGCTCACCTCTAACAGTTCATCTTCCACATCAACACATATACAGAGGGAGAGAGAGAGAGAGGGAGGGAGGGGTCAAGTAAACAGCTAAAGAAGAAACAGTTTAGTGGTGGTAAGGAAGGTGCAGAAGCCAGCTTACTGTTCATTGAGAGTGGCAAATTAAAAAGCACAAGCAAACTTGAATAGGATCTGCGGTCCAGACCATTTTAGAAGACAAAAAGGAGACCAGAAGATGAGGATCTGATGTGGAGTTCCAAGGAAGATTAGGGCCTCCGCTTTTACATTAATTAAATTCTGATATTGGAGGAGGTTGAAGTGGGGGAGGTGCAGCTTTTTCTTGTCAGCCTCACAGGCAACGGCACATGGAGCACAGTCTCATCTCATACCACCCACTCCGACTCCTTACCTTTTCTTTCTTCTCCTGCGGCCATGATCGCTACACTTCTGTTTCCTCCTCTTGACGCAAAAGCCACCGACCTTCTTTCCTTGGTGGTGCTCTGAAGCACGCATTTTGTCTTTGTAGACCACGAAGAAGCCGAAAACTTTTTAACACGGCCTTCCATTGCTTACTCGGATTTGGAATTCTTGTTCCAAGTTCACTCAGCCTTCGAAGGTGATTGGAGATACGGATGTGATCGGATTCTACCCAGATCGAATTTAGTGTTGTTAGATTTAAGTTACTTTCTCGAAGACATTAAGTTCGGAATGTGACCATCATTCAATCGATTTTTTTTTTTTTTGGTAGGATTGGATATTCATCATATCTCTTTAGCTCTCATCCTCAGATCCAGTCTGTGAAAAAGGATGGCATCTTCTTTTCTTCATCATATCCTCCAACTAAATAGTTCTGAATTGAATCTGTAATCAATTATATCACACAGAAAGGGAACCGAGGAAATTGCAATAAAATTACAAAAGGAAGCGACAAAGTGTCACCGAAAAGATACGAAGGAGAGAGTCTTTTCCTTTATTTAGAGAGAGAGAGTATTTTAGTTTATTTGAAGTTGATTTATGTGAAACAAAGAAATCCAAAGTGTTCGGCCTCTCTTGAATTCCTTTCATCTTTGCAATCGCATGGAAATTTAATTTGAAGTTGGAACTGCAATATAATTATCCCCAAATCGGTCGCAAATTTCTAGAAAAGACAATAGTACCAAGCGGTTGCCTTTATTCAAAGGTTCACTGGGCAATGAAGGACCTCCTTTAAGATGGTTCTCTTATTTTAGGATTTATAGTTTCGATGATATTTTGTGTGGCTCTTATTTTCTTGAGGAAACCACATAATTTACGGGTCAGATAAACTAACTTTTCAATTGTTGAAAGTGGGTCATTTCAAAGAATTGGGTACAAGGCCCACATTGGAATTTAAAAAGAAACAAAAAACAAAAAGGTTGGGCGCTCAATGCATATGAAGAAGAAAAAAATGAAATATATATACTTTTATATTTATATTCGTTCGGTCGTCCTGACAAGTGCACTTGATGCACGTGGTACTCGGTGATTGGTTGTCCGCTGTTCAAGGACGTAATGAAGTTCCTACTTTCGGTTTAAGTAAATCCTAGTTTGGACAAATAAATACATGATATTAAACAGTCGAACATTAGAATATTTAATAACTGGTGGCATTAGGTGGAACGAAAGGTAGTGATGATATCGAACTTTTGTTTTAGGTCTTTTAGTTTTATATTCGTCTATGCATGAAAGTTTTCTTGGTGCACATTTTAATATACAAGCAAGGTTGGAAAACAAGGTCAAAAAATTTTACTCGGTCATAAAGTTTGACCTTTTAGGTAAAACTTTATATTCCCGGCACTAAAGTTATGGAACCTGCTAAATGGTCTCGGAACAGTTGTTAATACAAAAATAAAAATAATCTTTTTGCTTGGTTTAAGATCAGGAACTTGCTTATGGGTTACTGAATCATGCATATTATATCTTTTCTCACTTAGTTTAATATAGTTGTTCTTCTCATTGAAAAAAAATAAAAGTCCGACATCATTTACTTCTCCAGTTTAGTTTCTCTTTTCACCATGCCAATGACGATCACTTTTCTTTCTAATTTCAGTAAAAAAACGAACGGAGTGTTAAAAAAACAAAGAAAGACAATCACAATCTTTAAGCGATTGAGGACTTTGTTTTCGAGTCAGCCAATTTTTTTAGGTTGCTGTTCATTTTCTTTTCTTTTTTCTTTTTATATTGAAAGAATTTTTTTTATAAAGGATGCTCTAGAAAAAAAAAGAAGCCTTTTGTAATATGTAATTAAAAAAAAACATTTGTTGTTTCCTTTTGCTTAGTGCAATTAGTATTCTTGTTCATCCTGTCTTTCTTTTATTAGCTTAAAAAAAGTTTTGATTTCAAAAACATTACAACCAGTAGCCTAGCTACCTACCCACACCAGCAACAAAATTTTTATATATTTTTACATAGATTTATTATAATTATTTATTTATTTATATATGTTGTGTCTCTTTAGAAATGAGAATTTTTATAACAGTGCCCCATAACAAAAATTTATATATTATTTTTCTCTATTTATAGCACTAGCCAACCTGGTGGCAACATGAGAAAGCATACCAACAACGTGTTTTTATGAATCTGCCTCAAATATATTGACAGAATGACAAAATTAATGTGCTAGTGTTTCTGCGGGCAAATGCTCCCTGAGTATCGCTATTATTATTAGAGTCAATATTGAAGAATGTGATACAATGCAAACAATGAAGAACCTGCTCGAGGTCGTTCATGTTGCTTCTCAAATGTGTTTATCATTTCAATATATTATATTGGTGAAATTGTGAGGGTTGATTATATGTGTGGTAGATATTCCTTTGCAAGTGTGTGATTATCTTGGTTCTTAGTGATGAATTTGAGAGGGTTACATGTGTGGTGCATATTAAGCGTTGTGTATTCCTGGTGACAAAAACACCACCTAACCAAATTTCACGTCATCTATGAAAAATGTGTTTCTTTCTTGTTTTCTTCAATTTTGTTCTTATAGGAAGACTTTTCACACTGGGTTGCACTTTTCTTTGGATTCTATAAGCGTTTTCCATGAGCATACAAACAGCTTCTAAGGAGGTTGACCTATTTATTCAAACAGTTCCAATCATCATCTTCCACTGTATAAATGAGAGCATAGTTTTACAGTACAAAATGATGAAGAAGATTTTAGGACATGAGTGGGAGAAAGGAAAAAAGAAACAGTTCATGATAGCAAGCATGGGTGTTGCTTCGAGGATACTTTATTTTTGTCTTCCTTTTGAGTATCAGGAGTGCAAGTGGATCACATGTCTCACTTTATTTAAAGTTTTTTTTTTTCTTTTTTTTTTCAGGAAAAAAGGAAAAAGAAAAGGAACTTCACTTAGAAGAGCAGTGGAAAAGAATTCCAAGTTTTGAATGAACTAGGAAAAAGCTTTCCAAAAACGCAGCATTAAACTAAACTAATTCGAGATGGGAAAAGGACGTATGGCGTGAGGATGATCATCGCACGAAATTGGAAAAAGAAATCCCGGCTCCACCGCCGGAGTTAAGGCCTATAGAAATCAAACCAAAACGTAGTTGCCTTCTACCAGCCACCGGCAATTAGTCTGCCCAACAAGAAAATTTGCAATTTATATATGAGATAAAGTAAAAGCGAGACAACATTTACCAAAAATACGGATCCCTTTTGGAAGAAGTTCATGATGCCAACTATTTTTTTCTTTAAAAAAATTTCCATACAATCATATGTTAGTTAAGAACTTATGCAATGAAATTGAAATGGGAGAAAAAAAAAAGGAGAAGCATTTTGTCATGCAATTTATAATCTCTAAAATTGGAATATATATATATATATATATATATATATATATATATATATAGAGAGAGAGAGAGAGAGAGAGGCTGATAGTTGATATAGTCCCATGCATAATGTAACAATATAAAAATTTAGTCATGTACTTGTAAGAGATTTTCAAAAGCTTATAAAGAGAATTGTTATGTGGTTAGTCGTCTTTATTCTTAACTTTTTTCGGACTGAAAGATGCATAATGTAATACTCTCAAAATTTTGAACATTGTGATGAATCTTCAAAAACTTATAAAGAAAGTTGTTAAGTGGTTAATTGTCTTGATTGTTAAGTTTTTTGAGAGACTGAAAGCAAAACTTGAAGTGGGTCTGGTCGTTACACTAAACCTAATGATATAGACATATATCAATAGTCTTAGGGGCGGAGCTAAGATTTTTTTCAGGAGCAAACCAAACAATCCAACTTCGGATTGGAGTGAGATCAAACTGAACTCGAATCTAAAAAATACATTGCGCAACTAATTTTTTTCATTGTATATATATATTTTTTCCAATTATTTGGGGTAGGGCCATGGCCTAGGTGGCCTTCCCCTTCCCTCTCTCTGCCCCAGAATAGGTCTCATCGTGTTTGTTGCATGTAGTAGCCGGTAGACAAAGGGTTGCTGAATCTACTACCATCAGTAACACCTACCTTTCTGCTGCGCTGGGGCTGTTGGCTTGTGAGTCTGTGTTCAGGAAGCAACAAAGTCACTCAGCTTGGCTGGTTTTTCTCCAATCAAGAAAAAGAAAAAGAATATAGCTTTATAAATATTCTTAAAACAAATCACAACATTTAAATGATGGCTTAAAGGTTAATTTAAAACAGGGGCATAACTCAAAAGGGCGGTATGCGCAAAAAGGAAGACGAATGAAGAGCTTCATCTCTCATTTGGAATAATCTAACACTAGATTAACTCTTCTAACTTACCAACATTTTCAGTCGTGTGTTTTCTTCTCACTTACAACATTTTCAGTCGTGCCAAACACTAAAAAGCTGCAGAGCACATGCCGGAAACTGTCCAACTTCCCGTTGGCAGTTTGGGATTTGGTAGTTGGAAAAACGGTGATATGTGTTATGGGTAGCTTCCATGAAAAATCATTCGTCCATAACGGCCACATCCGGACCAGGGTGAAACAGATCTTTACGTTATTAAAAAAAGGGAGAGAAGAACGGAAGCAGGTGGAAACCGTTGGCGGCGAATAACTTTCCGGCCGGTTGAAAAAAAAAATTATAAAAGCATGATTGCCGTGGCCAAAATCCGGGCTGTTCTTCTTCTTCTTCTCATGCTTCTGTCAAGGATGGCGTCAACAGACTTCAATTATTTTTGCAATATAAGCGGCCGGTATGATAGTCAAACGGTAGGAAACGGAGTCGAGATTTTCTTTATTCGTGTTTGCTTTTGCTACTTACATGAACATCCCCCCTGAAGAAAAGAAAACCGCAGAATGAAATAACGTCAAGAGCCCAACAGTGAAGTGGAAAACTTGTCACGTAGCCATCGCATCTCGAGGAAAAAGAGCCGTTGGGAGCTGAGGGTCAGAAGCGGACCCGACCCAGAACCGTAGGATGGAGAGAGGACGACGAAGCTCTAATCATTTTTTTTCTGGCAGGTGGGCCCCACGAGAGCAGAAATAAGAGGGACGGGCCCAGTGGGGCCCACATCGGCACGCTTTGCTGTGCCCACCGCACAGCCTCCGGCTCGGGGGCCGGTGGTCCACGTGATCGACAGCCAATCACAGAGCTGGAAAGTGGGGGCGCGGGGCCCACTTCATGTTGGCGTGGGACCACCTTGGCTGACATCCTTTTTCTTTCTCCTTCTTTTTTTTTTTTTTCTTTTAATTAAATTTAACGTTACAGGACAAAATGGCGGAGATATGATGGGTCGAGAGAGGGAGCGTGAAGATTCAGATCACCAAGTCTCCGTCATATTTCCCCTTGTTGGTGGGTCCCAGGGCGGGAGGTTCCGGAGACTTCCGAACCCTGCCATCCTACTCTTCACCTCTAAAGCGGCGCCACGTTTCAACGTGAAGTACATTTGTAGGAGTTCAGTCTTAATCTTCCAGACAGACAGAGATGGGATCGCCGGCCGCCCAGTTTACCGATTATTAACCGGCCGGTGTAAAGCAGAAAGAAGGTTTTTAACTAGATTTTTGTTTATGTTTTACGAAAAAAAAGTTTAAAGACTTCAAAAATGAATATCAAAGTAGAAAGAAGAACGAGTTGAAATTACGAAGATTTTTTTCCTTTTCCACTAATTAAAGATTTACAAGGTATTATTATATGTAAAACGATAGACAATTCCATTTTGACTGTGAGAAATGACTTCACATATAGTATTTCAGAACAGGTCACGATTAGTGTACATAATCTTCCGTTTTTCTTGCTCCCCATATTGCATAAACCTCTCATGTTCTCTCTCTCTCTCTCTCTTACATTTTTCAAACCAGTAATAGTTTCATGGATGATTCTTCAGTTTTTAATGCTGATAGCTTCGCTTTAGTTGGTTTGTTTTCATCGATACACAGGAGGCCGCCTATTCAAGCGTCGAGGTCTTTGCTTCGATTCTAAGATAAAACCTCGCGATTTCGACATCCCTTCTATCTAACCATGTGAACCAAACTCCTTTTTTACCATCTCCCATGCACGAACGAATAAAATAAGTTAAACGCGGATTCTCCACACCTTGTCGATCGTGATAAAAGCATTTCGATGATTGGTGCTGCAGGAAAACAAAATCAAAATCTGTTTTGTTTTTCTTCAGCTGTAAAAGATTCCCACCGTTGTGTCCCATCCCATCCTCGGAGAGACGACGAGTCCTGAAATTTGGTGCTCCCTTAAATTTCTCCTTAAATACTTGCACGTCTTCTATCACCAACCACTTTTATATATATATATATATATAATCTGACGGCTTATGGTTATAAGAAAGGAAAGGAGGATGAGTTTGAAGGGCGAAGGAATAAGAAGAGAGTTTTTGAGTTTGATGAGATAAAGAAAGGAGGAGGAATGCCGTCGACGTGAAATGAATGGGTCGTCTGAACCTTTTTAAACTTCACCCTGTCATCATCTCTCATCTGAGAGCTAAAAAGAAAGGCCCTGCCTGGTGGTGGATTCGTCATTTTATCTCTCAACGGCTACTCGCGGGGCCGGAAACCGGTAACTGGCGAGCTGCTTTTTCCTTCATCGCTGTCGGGGTGGGAAAGAGAAGAAAGGGAGAACGGTCAACCCGATTTACCATGCTATCCTCCCTTTCTTTTTTTATTTCCATCCCTCCGGCTTCTTCCTTTTCTTTGTTTGGGTTTTTTTAACAGTTTTTTTTTCAAAAGCAAGATAAAAGGGATAAGAATGAGGCCCCTGTATATCCGTACGCATGTTTCTTGAAAAGATAATGTCTAAAATGCCCTTAGTTCAGTGGAAGGTTTTTTTTTTTTTTGCTTGGCAAATTTATGATTGGGACTTGAATCGATAAACGATTAACAGCCAATTGACTCATGTTGATTTTTAAAATAGCTTGAATCGAGCGAAGCGAATCATGATCAAGTGAGGAGACAAGTCGAGTTAAGTCAAGGGTGAGCCAACTTTAACTCTTAACCAAATTTTCTAACCATCCAAGCTAATTCTAAAAACCACCTTAGCAAAATGTTAAAAACCTACAACAGAACCATTGAAACATTTCAAACGACAAGGTCTATCGGTCCGAGATGCTTTATCTCAAGCTTCCTTTGATGCAAAAAGTTTTTTTTTATGGTAAAATTATTAATGTACAAAAGAAACAATTTTTTCATAAAAAAAAATCAAACTTCTTTTTTGCTTGAAAAGTTTTTCTGAATTGAATCATGGTAAAATTTCGCTGCAAAAGACGGTACAAACCTCAAAAAAAAAAATCAAGATTACGTGATATGTTTTTTTTTGTACTTCAACGGTGCATGAATGAAAAATAAATAAAAAAAAACCCATCAACGGGAGACGTTAACAAAGGGTATTATAGTAAAAAAGAAAAAGAGAGGTTGACCGAGGGATAAAAAGGGAAGGGGGGAGTGACCGGCAGGGCCTCCTGTGACGAGGAGTGGGCCCCACATTGCGGTCCACCGAGTCCCTTAACAATTGGTGTAATGGAGATTAGTCGGTCTGGACGGCAGTTTTTTTGTAAAGATGACGGGAGGCCGTCATACCGGACGCCCAAGGGTTTGCCCATAAATACCTTCCCAGACGCACTACATGACCAGAAGCAGCAGCCCTCACACACACACTCTCTCGCTCTCTCTGGTTTGGTTTCTCTTTCTTGGTCTTCTGGTAGAGGGATGGGGAAGGAGGTCGAGGTGACAGAGCAGGGCGCCGGGTACACGGCCAAGGACTATACGGACCCGCCGCCGGCGCCTCTGTTCGACGTCGAGGACCTGACCAAGTGGTCCTTCTACAGGGCGGTCATAGCGGAGTTCATAGCGACGTTGCTCTTCCTCTACATCACCATCGCCACCGTCATCGGCTACAAGCACCAGTTCGCCACTTCCAACGACCCCTGCGCCGGGGTTGGCGTGCTGGGAATCGCCTGGGCCTTCGGCGGCATGATCTTCGTTCTCGTCTACTGCACCGCCGGAATTTCAGGTCTTTTTCTCTCTGTCTCTCTCTTTCATACACACAAAAGGACACCTCCAGGTGACAAGACGGGCTTTCTACCTTCTTTCTCGTCTGCTTTACTCCCACCGATGACTGGGTTTGGTGGTCGACGAGTGTTATGTAACAAAAACGAACAAAGGGTGGAAAGCCAGAAGGCCGCCCACTTCCCTGATGCCTGTTTTCTTTTTGCCGGTTTCGCTTAAATAGAGAAAAAATAAGTCGGGATGGAAGTGGAAGGCCGCGTGTTTCATTTGATACATGCATCCGGTGGCCGAGTTTTCAGAGTGTTATGGTCTTGGAAAGACAGGGGATCAGGTTTATGAAAGAAATAAACTGTCTATTTTACTTTCTGCTGAAAATTTTTGGCGTTACTAACGCATGGATTTCTGTGTGACCCGGTTCTACTATATTATAGGTTCTAGTTCGAGGACGTAATTGTTGGTTTTGGGGTGTTTTGGTGTGTTGCAGGCGGTCACATTAACCCGGCCGTGACGTTTGGCCTGTTGCTGGCGAGGAAGGTGTCTCTGATCAGGGCCATCTTCTACATAGTGGCTCAGTGTCTGGGTGCCATCTGCGGTGTTGGCCTGGTGAAGGGCTTCCAGAGTGCCTACTACGTCCGGTATAGGGGAGGCACCAACTTCCTCGCCCTCGGTGTCTCCAAGGGCGTCGGCCTCGGGGCTGAGATCATCGGCACCTTCGTCCTCGTCTACACCGTCTTCTCCGCCACCGATCCCAAGAGGAACGCCCGTGACTCCCATGTGCCGGTAAGCCCACAGCATCAACTCCTCAAACTAGACCTCCCCTCCTCTCTTTTTTTTTTCTCTCTCTCTTTCTCTGCCGTTGTTGGTGGTGGCAAAACTGGGAAAATCAGGCTCGATTATCGCCACCACGGTGCAGCTTGAGTGAATTACGGTTTCATGTTCAGGTTGACAGCTCCAGATGCCGTCGACTGGGAACATAAACGCCTCAGGGAAACACTGTAGGACCCTTTTCTCCGGCCTAAATTTCCTATCTTTCTCTCTGTACTATAATGGGTAGTAGGTTTCCCTTGCACTATTATGATGTCATTTCTTCATCTTTAAGGCCCACTGTGTTGCAGTGAATGCGTTAGCCTTTCACCTTTTGCTTTTTACGCAAGGCGAGGATTAGGAAATAAAAAGTCGTAGGATTCCCCAGCCCTGGCGTGTTCTTTTGGTGGGCAGCTTTCTCTCGTCTTCTCATTTTCACTGTGTTATCTTATATGACTCTCTTTAGCTTTTATCTTGTGTCTCGGAGCCTTATCTGGCTTGGCCGGAGTTTGGGACCGATTGGCCTTGCTTACGCCCTTCTTTCTTTTTCTGTGGTTTTGTGAAAACTGCAGGTTCTGGCACCATTACCCATTGGGTTCGCGGTGTTCATGGTCCATCTAGCCACCATCCCACTCACGGGCACGGGCATCAATCCTGCCCGTAGCCTGGGCGCTGCGGTCATCTTCAACGACGACTCCACCTGGCACAACCACGTAAGTGCTCCAGCTCCTTCCCTTCCCACCCACTTTTTATTGTCTGCTTCTGCCACTGCCCACTCTTTTCAGTTTGAACGCATTATCTTGATATTGGGTGCCAATTTGATGACATGTGTCTTGTTCTTGGGGTTGCAGTGGATCTTCTGGTTGGGGCCCTTCGTTGGAGCTGCCATTGCTGCTGCCTTCCACCAATACATCCTCAGAGCCTCTGCCATCAAGGCTCTTGGTTCCTTCAGGAGCAACCCCAACGTCTAATTCTACCATATCTGCCTTTTCTTTCCAAAAATCCGTCTCTTTTCCTTTTCTTTTCCTTTTGTTTTTTCTTCTATTGGCGATGATGGTAGCCGGGCGCGGAAAGGATGAACGATCGCTCGATATCAACTAAAAGCCATCTGCGCAGGGAAGGTGTCAATGTTGTCAAAGTGTCTTGCAGATAGAAGCCTGCCACCCACACCACCAACCTCAACCTGTGTAGATAAAACTTCTACGTTTTTTATTACTCCCCTTCATCTCTGCTTTTTTTTCGTCAGTGAGAGAATTTGCTACTGTGGTCTCTTCTCTTTCCATGTACTTGTGAATCTGGTCTATTTATTTAATAGGGTGTGGCTTTGTCCATTCTGCTTTCCCTTCTTTGGCGAAATGCGGTCCTTTGTGTTACTGTGTATGCGATGAGAGGAATCCATTAATTATCGCTCGGCCACAACTTTTTTACAATGACGAGGGCGAGTTTTCTGGAAAAAGATGGAAGAGAAAGATATATAGGACAAGAAGGAGCAGGAGAGTAGAAAGATGCCATCAAGGCTGACCCCTTTGGGGATCCCACCTTGCCAATAAATAATGTCCAAATAATTTATGAAACATACGGACGGAATTAATAAACCCTCTCCCCTATATTAATTGTAGGCCCTTTACTCCCTCTCTCTGTGGATTCTCGTGAATTCATGACCAGAGAGTTGTTGACAGCACGTTCTGGCCACAATAGCTTCTCTCTCTTTCTCTCTTCCTTGGAGCTGCTAACGACGTGTGTTTTCTTTCATTCAGCTGCCAAATGTTATTCGTTTCTCGCCCATTCTGGTTCCTAATTTTGCATGATGAATGTTATTCGTTTCTCGCCCATTCTGGTTCCTAATTTTGCATGATGAATGTTATTCGTTTCTCGCCCATTCTGGTTCTTAATTTTGCATGATGAGCTTTTCTCTTCTTCTCGTTTCCTTAACTCTAGAGATATCTTTTGAGGAAAAAAACACTGTATCTCCTGTTCCTGGAATAAGAATCAAGATGCATTAGAATCAGAAGAAGCAAAACGGGTTCAAAACTGAACGTTCGACCCAAATTTCTTGAGACTACTTGTTGGCGAGCAGCCTAATGTACAAGTTGCTGATATTTGTCGCGCCTTTCATCACGAGCTGCACAAGTTGCTGATATTTATCGCGCCTTTCATCACGAGCTGCACAAGTTGCCGCCAAATCGCACAGGCAAGAGAAAACTTAGTGAGATTACTCAGTGCCAGTGTGAAGCTCCCACTCGTGACGAAGACCATAAGAAAGCCTGAACCAATCCGTTTTGCAGATCCAACGGAGAGTGTAGTCCATTTATGGGTTCTTTTGCTTCCAAGAGTATACCTATAGCTTCCCTACACACGTTAGATTCAGTTTCCTGAGTTAGAATCCTCTCTGTAAAACCATGAGTGCAGATTAGTGAAGTAATCCTTCCTAATCAGGAGAGTACGGAACGGCTGCATCAAAAGCTGATCGCAGCTTGTCAACGTAAGATAGGTGGCCAAGGCATTCTAGTACTGCTGCTTCTTGGCAGAGCTTGGACTAATTGATCACGAGATGAGATGCCACAATCTTGCTACTGTAACCTTCACAATCTCTAGCCTCACTGAGCAGAATTTCGTGGCCAGAAGAATGCAGAATCCAGTCAGTTGGGTGTTTCACCACTTTCCTATTCCCCAGCAATATGACATATATACCTTATGCTAAAAAGCAGAGAATTTTGAGAGAGAACTTTCTTGGGGTCGAACTGCCATTCATGCACTGTATCTTCCGAAGTGAACAATTAGTAGTTCACGCATGCAAACAGTGCCTCCACTTGAAAATCTCAAACTAGAAAGGAAAAGCAGAGCATGGAGTCAAGATGATGAAAACTAATTTCTGGTTGTTTTCTCGCGTGCCTTCTTACCAGCTGCCCCGTCCCCGCTTAGTATTCCAAGGAATGACGTTAAATAATGGGATCAAGTTTAGAAGAAACCGGGATTGGCAGAGTGTCGCCCTCGTGTCCCACTGCGTCGACCTTCCTCCGAATATTTCAGTCAGTTGCTTTCCTGTAGTTACAGTCCATATGGGAAGGTTAATGCATCCTGCTGATTGGTACGTAATTAGTCTGTATATGAGCTCTTCAAGATGGGGGCCTGCCTGTGCCTGCTTCTTTTTTATCATCTTTCCGAATGGTGAAATCTAAGCCTCGTTGGGTACAATCAGTTTGCTGTGATTGTGCATACTGTCCATAAAGAGCCCCTTTTCCTGCCATGTCTCTCAACAACGAGAGTCAAATCCATCTTTTGTCTGCCACTAGTAGTGAATTGGCAGCACCATATACCAAAATTCAACACGGTTAGCATCACAAATTTGCAGCTACGCAGTCGGCAGACATCTTTGTATTCGAGGGTGCAGATGCAGACGCAAAGAAGGAGCTATTTACCAGCTTCAAAATGTGGATAAACAGACAACTAATTATTGAGAATAAACAGTAGACGGAACTCTTAAAGTAGGGAACAAACTTATCTAGACCTTCGGAACAAAGAATATAGCAGAACAACTGCTGCGAGCTAGTGGCAGTGGCAGTGGCAGGCTTTTGAGGTTGCACCAAATGGCACATCCAATTGATGGGTGCTACTGTCAAAGCACTAAGAGATTTTTACTACGGACAAAGCGGCCGAAAGTCTTCAACAACGGCAAAATATTCAGCCATTCATCCATTTCAGACACCGTTCAAGATTTTGGAGCAACATTTTCCGTCACTACACACTCTCTCTTTGTTTTTTTTTGTTTGGGATTTTCCTGCTCCTTTCCTTTTTGGCTACTAGGTGACGCTTTGTCACTCAATTTTGTCAATACATTTCCTTTTTCTCGGCTCTCTCTCTCTCTTTTTTTTTTTATCAATGCACTTAAGTATGTCAGCCATAAGAGCTTTTTGTCTGCCACTGATACTAGAAGTGTTGCCTAACTTACTAGGCGACACTGCAAATGAGTCTCAATTCCCATAATACACTGTAAAAAGCTACCAACCAAAGATTCTGCAATTCATTGCACACAAATGTGGCCGCCATCGGAGATTTTTATCCGCCATTGATAATAGACGTGTTCTTTAACTTACTGGGCGACACTTGCAAATTAATCCCAATTCTCATAATACATTGTGGAAAGCTACCGACAAAAGATTATGCAATTCATTAGGCCCTCTGGTCTTTTCTACTAGGCGAGGTCAGTGTTAAGCATAAAGCTAAAGATCCAAGATTGTGTCACGAGATTTGTAAACTTGACAAGGTCTACCGGCCAAGGCAAGGAGATCAGAATCTTCTACTGGTTAGAGACAAAATTCATTAATGTGTATCTTCTTCATATTTTGCATACCTTTCAAAATGTTTCATGATCCTGCATTGTGCTTATGGTTTGGTATATTATTAGATTTTGTTAAAATTGAAAAGAATTGTTAGAAATTAAATGATAGTGTGAGGAATTTTTTTTCTTTAAAATTGATGAATCTGACCGAACTTATTGAAGTCCAATCAAGTAGGTAATCGACAGATTATTTCACCCATGCCTCTTACATATAATCCTGTGATCTCACCGATGGCAAAAGTTGTTCAGGCGTATAAAGACGAAAGATCTTAAAAATTCATTTTTTGGGCAAATATTACTTAAAAAAATTAAAATTTCATAAACATTTCATGGTCTAATATTTTTCCAAATGCGTATTTGAGATACAAATAGTGTAGGCACATTTGGATTTCAGAAAAGATTTAGATATGATCAATGCACGGGAAAACGCTTGCAACCACGCCAGTATTGGCATTAATACATCAAGCCTTTTAACAAAAGACTCATTCATCGTAAGACCAAAATTTCCCACAAAATCAACAAGAAAAACCGTGTTTCCATATCTCCTCATCCAGTATCTTCATACTCTATGATCAGGACCATTCATAAAACAATGCTCGTGTAATATGACTGCACACATGGATTAATCGCTGCATGATTTCCCCATAATCTTTTATTAAAATGTTTACGGGCATCCAGTTTGTGAATATATTGAAAATAATACATGTTTGAACCACCTACTAATTATATTATGGATGTCAATGGAACATACTCGGATTCGAATTTAAGAAATGACATTCGATCAGATTCAGACTTGTATTCTTGGTAAACAAATATATGACCATAGTCAGGTTAGGATTCGGTTTTAGTTTCTCACTGATATCTTATAACCGTATACGTTTCGAAAGTTGAATCTTGATACATCAAATTGGGTATCTAAAAGTAGGATTTGAATTGGGACGTAAAAATAAGAATCAGATTCAGATTGGGTTTTCATTCTGAATTTAAAAAACACTTTAGGATAATAGTATAGTCTTTTCTGCACTTGTATTCGAGTACGAATTTAAATGTATAAACATTTGATAAACTTGGTGATAAATGGTGTATCCAATTGACATCCCTAGTCCTGAGTTCAACTAAATAAACCGTGGTAGCTCTATCTCCAATCAGATTGAGGTTTATGATTTCTGATAGACAATGTAGATCTCCCCCTAAGCTCACTAGTTTAGCAACATAAAAGAGATTGCTTCGAGTAAAGGAATTGCTTTGACCCTCCTAATTCTTTGCATCTGTCATGTCAAATCTGGTATAAGCAGCTAAAGTTTTCTTGAAGTGAGGTGAAAGCTTCGAATTTGAAATGGGGAGCTAAGGCTCTGCATTCTGTATGGGGGAATTGAATGAGGGGCACAATAGCTATTACCTGCAATACTAGTGCCTTGTACTGAACAATTTCTTTCGCTTCCACGGCTCTACCAAATGATGCCTCATTGTTGATAACACTTGTAGAAACGAGAGGTGCAGAATATTTCAGAGGGGGAATGGGCAATTCAATTATACAAGTAGCAGAAGAGCATCCATCACCAGCCCTTTCTTCCTTCTGTGCTGCTACCAAATAACATGATCGCTCTCAAGGTCATCTTGAATCCATCGCTTCATCCACCCAACCGGTGCTTCCCTCACCGCAGAAATCCACGACCGAATAAGAGGAACCACTGTTTTGTGACTGTGTCCTGCAACACGAAGGATTCCGAACCTTCTTCTTCTTCGCCGGAAGGAGATGAGCGCAAGCGGGAATTGCTGGCGAAGATGGCCATGATAGAAGCGCAGAAAGTCAGGCTCACCAACTTCTTGGACGAGCGATCTGCCTACTTGACACAGTTCGCCGAAGAGGCCAATGTCGAGTTCGATGCAATAGCAGAGGAAACGCTCAAGGGACTCGATGAAGCCAGTGCAAGGGTCAGATTTACATACCCATCTTGTCTTGTCTTTTCCTGTAGATTCAAAATAAATATATATGAGGGAGCGCCTAAGAGAGAAGGCTGAGTCGACTCAGAGACGCCTATGGTCGGCCGGGAGGTGATTGGTGATGGGTTTCTTCATATTTGCAGGGTGAAAACAGAGGAAGAAGAAAGAAAAAGATGGTGATGATAAATTAAAACGACTGATCTTGATTACGCTGGATAGTGGATTCCATTACTTGATTGACGCGAGCCCAACTAAGAAAATATATCGTTTGGATTCTCGAGTATCTGGACTATGCTTTTTCCGGAACTCTGCGTTTGGATTCCTAGGCCTTTTTATCCCACATAAAATTGGTGGAATTCTAACTTTTTGGGACTCCCTAACAAGTTGCCAAACAGCCTAAATTGGTGAAGTCTTATCTTTTGGGACTCCCAAACAACTTCTAAATAGCAATCTAGTTATCCAAGTTCAGGAATTCATTGGCTTCGCAATCCCATGAACTTCAGTATAACGTTAAGCCTAAAAAGTACAAAACATTTTCACAAAATATACTTGTAATAGTGGGTAGTCGCCTTTCTAATTACACTTCAATTTTTTTCCCACGCTTCTGATACTGATATCGGGCTCATCACACTCAAAACAGATCATGGAGAATCTGGAGAGTCGGATGCAGGCCTTCGAAGAAGATGCAGGTTTGAACAAGGAGGAGATCAAGAGGAACGACCAAGTATTGCAGGACTTTGAAGACCAGATGGAGAAGGAAAGGAACGATGGGCTCTTCTTCAAGAGCCTGAAGACCAAGCCACCCACAGGGGATAAGAAGGTAGATGCCAAGGAGGAAGTCAAAAAGCTCAAGGAAGTCACCCGAGGGAGTGCCAAGTCGAGCATAAGAAGAAACATCTATCTGGCGCTGGTTGGCCTGTTGGTGCTCACCATCATCGATGCTCTCACCATTTCATCCGCCGTTGACTGGCGGAAGATAGCAGTTCTCGGAATTATTTTGTTAGCCTTGACTGTGCAGCTTGTGTATGAACAGAGCATCTCCACAGAAACGAAAGAAAAGGATGAAGAATGATAGATGTAGTAGCACAGACAAACCCCCCAAATTAGCTGTAAATATACCAAAGGAACCGACCAACATATCAGGGCATCTTTCACTCCAAAGGTTGTTCCCGCTCTGGACAGAGCCTGAACTTGGTGGTCTCTTGCATTGAGCCCGATGCAGCCCAACATGCTCTGTCGTCACCAAGAAACAGGACTTGTGGCTTACAATAGTCTCTGGTGCCGCAAGAACAATATATTCTGCAGCTGGCTTTGTACCATTTTGATTATAATTGAAATTGTTTTAACTCTCTTGTAGAAAAGAAGGCTTTACGAACTGCTTTTCATACTGTTTCTTAATCCCGAATAGAAGCTGTTTTATTTTTCTCTTCTTTAATTTTTCTGTCTCTTCAAACTCCAAAAATGCAATGGATTGAAGAAATCGTTGGTAACCCATTCGTCGACTTCCTAAAGCATAATTGGGAGTCCCACAGAAACTAAAACTGAGGATAATGCAAATGACTGCCAGTTGATTTGTGCCTCAAAATTGTATGGAATACTGATCATAAAACCATCCAAGAACACAACATTTTAAGATACGATGCTACAGTACAAAGTTAATCTATGATATCCAAGTCAAGTTTATAATTAAATGCCACTGAAATTCAAAGAACAGGACTTTAAATTTGGCTCGTGCAAGGAGACCTAGCACCTTCCACCTTCCTCCTCCTCCTCCTGGTCTTCTAGTTCTTCTCCTTGAAGGTGACAATTTCCACAATGGGAAGATGCTTGAATTGACTCCCGCAGACGACCCGACAGTTTAAAAGAAAAGAACAGCAAATCCTTTTACATGGCATCTGCGTCTTCTGATTCGTTAAGGGGAAATTCATGAAGACAAAAGATAAATTCTGTATAGTCAGAAGTGTAGTTGGCACATTGGCTCCAAGCTTCTGGTCGACATATGGTCCAACACCAAACAGATAAGAAAATACAAGAAAAGCAACACCAAGGTTATAAAAGGACATGATTTAAGTACTCCATGACTTCATCCTCATAGTTGGCGAAGTGTTCGTTCGCTCAGACAGGACAGCACGCTGTACCTCAGCGGGCGCTAAGAGCCAACTTCACTTCGTTGGACATGGCGGTCTGTTAAACGTCGGGATCAATCACTGCATCCCTCTGCTGAAGAAAACGAAAAAAAGAAGAAACAGAGACCCTGTTTCAACCATTTTGTGAGGTTCTCAACCATGGCCGCGTAGATGCATGCCTAGGTCCTAGCTAGTTCTGTGGCCTTTAGCTCGAGGCACAGCTGCGCTACGGGTACATCCTCCATCACCAAAGCGTGTGAGCAGGGCAATTTGGTTCAAGTGAAGAAGGACGTGCAATCCATATCTACTTGTTGTAGGCAAGCATGTAGCCTTTTAGAGTTTGTGATTGAGAGAGAGTATATAGTATATACTGCCATTATCATCTCATTAGGCATGCATTTTTGGTAAGAATTGGGAAGTAAGCGCTCAATATCGTTTAAACTTCATGAAAATTCTTTCCCGGGCAAGTGGCCTCACCTTTTATTGGCAAACCTGTCAGGAAAAGAGAGATGGAAGTACTTTCGACTGAGTGCTACTTACCGCAACAAGAAATTATGGAAAGCTTGTCTTAAAGTATCTTCAAGTGGTGCAGCCCGATCATAATTTTTAAAGAAGGGTCACTTGAAACTAGTCCGTGTGTAAACACCAGCAGAAATTTGATCCCCAAGTTCCCCAAATCGGTTTCTGTTGTCCTCACAACGCACTAATTATAAGTTACAGTACAGTTAATGACTATTTGTCTTAGTAAAGAGCATGTGTTCATCCTTATTTAGAATGACGGCTAGGCGGCTTTTCATTCTTTAATTCTTGAATGCATTCTAAATTCTAGGCATCTAAGCTGCATTAGAACCTCTTTTCTGTTATGGTTTATCCTGAGTAGCCCAAATTTGTGGCCGATTACATGATTTAGTTGTTTCATAGTCTTCAAGAAAACGTGTAAATGTACAAAAGCAGATACATATTGGATCATCATTTCAGTTTTCCACCCATTTTCATCCTTCCAAATAAATATTTTGTTTCTGAAACTCACGATTTTCTAAGATTTTCGATAGGAGAGTCGGAACCGATTTTTACAATATTGAGTAAAACTTACAATCATGAAACATCACTTTCATGCATAAATACCATCAATCGGAGCAGTGCAGGGCCGACTCGTGGAAAGCAGACAAATTAACGCCTGTAATTAAGATATGAGAAGACCCAACACAGATGGCAGAGCAGAAGGGTTATGATCAGTGGATGATCTGCCTGTTGATATCACCACCACCCACGCATCTACCATCCAGAAAACAACAGCATGATGAAGTTAAAGGTGGCACTGCAGCCATGGAGCTTGGAGGCCCATGGAGAATTGACTGTACTTCCGCGGTCCCTGCCGACTTAAGAGTAATCGGAGGATCTTGAACTGACTTGCTACCAAACAGAAAATGACTCAAAGAAGGGAAGAAAGAAAAGTAGAGTTGACGGCAATGCAACTGGCTGATGTGCTGCTTCTTAAGTGGGCGTGGGACCTAATTGGACACTCTTGATTGATCAGACCAACGTCGAAAACTCGTCGCCGGATTTTCTTATCCAAAAAACTATTCGACGCCATGAATAACAGGGACCACCAAATTAAGCGCAGATATAAGAAGAACAGTAGGAAAAATGAAAATGGGGATGCTTTCATGAGGGAGACTATGAAGAGATCTAGTTGAACAGACATTCACTCCCCATAAAAGGAGAACCATTCTTTTCCACCAATTATCGGTTTCGAGCTGGAACGCCATTGATGAGTAGGCCACCCGCGATTAAATGAAGGAGAACACCCATGATTGATTGAACCAGAGAGCACTGCATGCTTCGAGTAGGAGAAATTAAAGATCGAGACTCAATCATGGAAGCTGAAAATGCAGCAGCACGTGAAGAATCGACCTGACAATGTTTGCCAAACATCAAGAGACCGTACGTCATTAAATAGCGTTTGGCAACTTGACGCCATCAATATTCTGGAGCTTAATAATCGACCAAAGCATCGAGGACCAGGTAAAAGGAGGTGACACTTGAGAGCCTTACGGAGCAGAAACAATCAAATCTTCACAGCGGTTTTGCTTAAATATTAGCCTTTGTCGATCATCTAAGTGTTGGCACTCGACTGCCATAGATTCACACTGATCAATACAATTTACTTTGAACCTTTTCAGTGAGACGAAGATGCATGAAACCTTTTTCCATCATAACTAAAGGAAATCATCATGTGTTTGGTCTTCTGAAAGTGAAGTTTTATTAGCCTAAAAAGTAAAAAAAGCACTACGTGCAACTTTTTTTCACCATTACTCCATATCGCCAGATTAGATCTTTATCATTTAATCATTTAAGCGGTCAGGGAGCCTCATCAAAAGTAAGCAATTGGGTATTCAGAGGGCGACAATAAAATGGTAGCTAGATGATAATTAATCTGAGTGTGAGAGTGACGGATACATCATTTTCTTGATCTATTGAAAAGATGGGCGACTTGGGGATGAGATATTCATCCATGCATCACATCTTTGAAATGGAGAGGGTGGCCGGCGGTCATCGAAGCAGCTAGCTAGCTAGCTAGTCAAATCAAATCAAATCTTTCTTTCCATTACTATAAACAGCAGCGGATCTCTTCCACGAGAAAATATTGCCTGCCGACATACACCAAACCACCAACAGCTAGCACAGATGATCATGTTTACTCTGCTTAACCCTAAATGAAACCCCCTGTACTATCAACCTGCTTCAATTGACGTCCGCCAGAAACAAACAACTACTAAGCAGGAACTTTACACGCTATGTAAGAACTAAGAACTGTAGATTAACCTAACCTCTGAAAGCAACAACATAAAATCTTGTGTGAATGGTAACTATGACGCACGTACGTTAATCATACATCCTTTTCCTTCTGATCTTTACTGTGAGAAGTTAAACTGATCATGAATCAGAATGGCCGACTTGAGAATGATTTCGGAGTCTTGACGCCCTTCACTCATACAATTTAATCAATTGATATAGGCCCCAAGAACAGACAGAAGAAGCATTAATCCATGGTCAAATCAAAATAGACATGTCTTGTGTGGTCCTAGAAGCATTACTTAGTGAATGGCCTTTCTTCATATGGATGGAAAAGCTTGAAATTTATGCTTCTCTTTTTCTTCAAATATGAAGTGCAAAAGTCTATAAGACATGTCCCTCTTAGTATTTGTAGAAAATTTAGTAAATCTCTGCAGTCCTCCTTGATTTTTCTTTTTTCTCTCTCTTTTTTTTTTTTTTTTTTTTTTTTATTTGGCCTGGCTCCACCACTGTCCACTGCAATCTTCATGCAGTGGCCCCACTGCTGATGTGAATAGCGCACCCATGCATTAAAAAGTTTGATAATGAAGCAGATTATGTGTTCTTTAGGTGCCCAAAATGACCAAAGCATCTTTGATATGAAAAAGTAGAGACAAAATATACTTTTTAAAATGAAGACGAACAAGCTCTAACCGAGTCCGAACGCCTGGTCAATTCGGCCTCAAAAACTGTTTTAGAATTTATTTAAATCTTATTCAATTTTTGAAGGCCGTTTCCTGTCACAGAAATTTACAACATTGCACTGCACCACGGTCGACCGCATGCTTGGTGTATATGAAACTTTACTTGTTCCACACCTTTCTCAACAAAGAATGCATTTATGAAGTTGTACACTACACATGCCGAGAAAGTTCTAGAAGTTGCCGACCTGTTCATTTACGGGATCATGTTTCGATGCTGGGTATGACAAAAAAAAAAAAGAAACTGCTTGGGAAGAGCAATGTTGTTCAAAATCGAGTGTTTTTATAAAATCTACTCATTTTTTAAAATATATTTTGTAGTCGCTAATGTTTGGTAATATAAACACCTAGTGAGTGTAAGATGAATCTGCCTCAAAGATTAAAACAAGTTTGTTATAGTGTTTCATAAACCTGTTTCAATTTTTGAGATAGAAATACTCACAACGTGTCTCTACTGCCAAACAACTCCATATTGAATATGTTTCAACATACATAGTGTCCCTTTTACTAAACACCATCAAAATGGAACCAAAACCTTTCAATCACGTTCCTGTTGAGAAATCATGGGCTAGTTCAAAATTAATTTGTTGACTTGTTTTTTTGATATGAAATCATTTTTGAGAAGATACCTACCTTAAAATTAAAAATTCATTTCTCAAAGCATAAATCATTGCTAAAAACAGTTGAATAATAAACCAATGTTAATGTTCACGTAGCAATTATCCTTTTTCCGTGACATTTAAAATTTCTAACCATTCAACAATATTTAGCATGCGGGCATATAACTTATATATATATATAAACGCGTGAGAGTGGTCAAGTGGCGCGTCATCTAGACCAGGAAAAAAAAGTTTGGAAAAGGATGCACGCATGGCTGGCATTCCTCAAAAGGCATCGTTCACGAGCCATACAAAGAGAAAGTGGCGAAGATTCCTCTCGTTTGAAGCAGGTTTTATGATGCCCAATTCCCAGACGCAAACAAAATGCTATATATTGGCACATATATATCGTACTTGAAAAGACCAAAGTGCTCCCTCACAAAAAGGAAAGAGAAAAATGGTCTCCTCCTCTTCAATGACAAAATGAGACACAGTCACAATTGTTCCATCCCTGTGCATGTCTCGGTAGTTGTTGAAATGACAAAAATGCCCTTTAAGAAAAGATGTCTTAAAAAAACCTCTTTTTAATGACAAAATTCCATCTTTATTGTAATTATAAAGGCCTTTTGTTTTGGTAAACTGGGAGCTATGTAAATATTGCCCTCTCTCTCTCCCCAAACAATTATGTTTACCCCAATATCCAAATAAAAATAAAACCAACTCTTCTCACCATGCAAAGTAAGCCAATTTTAGAAACAGAAACATCTAGATCGTTGGTTTTAAAGTTTTATCTTAAAAAATGGTTTCTTTCATTTGATTCTTGATGTTTTAAATGTAAATGTGCATTGTAATGTAGTTCAACAATATATATGTATACACACACACATGAGTAGCAATGTTTGTTCAAATTGATGTCTATCCCTTATGTTGGTGACAACTATCTACCTCTCACATGCTCTTTTCTGGGTGGCAAAGTTGGCTTGCTTTTGGCAACATAATACTTAGCAAAGCGATTTTAGTGGCACCTGCATTGATAATGACCACATATTCTACAAACGTCACACATAGTAGCAAAAAGGCAAAATAAAAAAGAATTCCATTGATGTGATAAACTTGAGGTACAATTAGGAGTCTATATCATATAGGGAATCGAATATACATTAAAATGGCTTGCCTCTCGTCATGCATCACAAGCAACAAAAAAAAAAAAAGTTACACATATTATCACATACTATATAATATATACGTACGTCTCATAAAATTAACGCGGCATTCAGAGTACCTCCCTACATGCATTATGTTTGAAGGATTGACCACGCCCAGTCGCTTCGACGGCTAGCTAGCTTAGCTACAATCGATCCCTCACGAATAAGGAAGAAACGTCTATTAATTCTTAGGGTTGCTCACATAACCCAGTAGTCATACCACTGCAAATCTTCTAATCTGACAAGGTCGTCCTGATCCTCCACCAAGCTCATGGGACTGATCGACAGAGGGCTGTTCTCAATCTCTCTGAAGAGGGCTTCCAGCTCTGTGTCCGACTCCCATGGCGGTGGACTTCCCCCCGAGCTGCTGCAGGTAGAGGGGCGACCCTCCTCCTCTAGTGCACCATTGACGTCGACGGGGCAGGTCATGTCATTGGGGGACTGGGCCCGGTCTAGCGGGAAGACGGCAGCGGCCTTGGCGGCGGCCAGTTGGATGTCGCGGCGGGAGGAGGAGGCGGGGCGGGGGAGGGAGGCGACCATGTCCGGGAAGTTGAGGACCGCGGAGCGGCCCTTGAGATGGAAGGCGGCGGCGTCGTAGGCTCGGGCGGCCATCTCCGGCGTGCCGAACGACCCCAGCCAGATCCGGTTGTTTTTCCTGGGCTCCCGGATCTCGGACACGTACGTGCCCCAGCTCCTGCGCCTCACGCCTCGGAAGGCCCGAGCTGCCTGCCGGGAGGAGGTGGCCGGAGAACGCCCCCCACCTTCCAGCTGCTCCGTCGAACCAGCACTAGCCCTCGTCATCTTGGCAGTCATCTGATCTATACCACACTCGCTCACTCTCTCTCTCTCTCTCTCTCTCAATCCGGCAGTCCTACTCTGACATTGATTTATATGCAGATGAAGGAAGAGAGAGTGGGGGAGGTGAGCCGGCTGGCAGGTGGGACAGTGGGCTTAGAATAGCACGGAAAAATGTACGCGTTTCATGCAGCTGGCTGGTGGGTCCGTGTTGCAGCGCCGCTGGGACAGCACGGAATGGTACGCGTTCAAAACCCGGCCATCCGGCGTTCTGTATATATGATCACATCAATCCATGCGTGACCACCAACTTGTGTAGGTAGGTGATCAGGATCCATGCATAAAATGAAGGATACGATTTTGATCTTCTTGTCCGCCTCCCACTCTTTTTGCTTGAAAAGGACCTGACCGGGCGGTGCTCACTTCTCTTCTATATCTACTGAGAAAGAAAAACCAATTGTCCTGCACTAACTAGCAACAGTTTAATTAAGTTTGTTGAGGTAATACATTCCACTGTACATTCTTGAGCATTCTTAATAGTTTCAGGCTTGAGACATTGCTTGGAACCTTCGTCTGTTGTTAGATATAATTGTTTAACGCATCTGCTGTGCTTTCCATCCACCAACTCTTGCGTTCCTTCCTCGTTTTCTGAATCCCTGGGAGAGATTCATGTTGTCTCCCATCGTCTGCTTTCTTTATTGCCTTCCACAGGTACGATTTCCGGTACGTCCCTGGCATTTGGCGCCCTTCGACGCTCTAGGGGGAGATGCCTTGTATTTTGTAATATATAAGAAGGTTCTACGAGTATTCCTTTGTGGCCACATTGAAGATTGTGTTGGTGATTCATATATTCTACTTCTAGATCAGCATGTCAGCCACCCAGCAAATTAACAGAAGAGACGCCATTTGGTTGAATGCAGTGTTCATCCGAATGACGATTACGATTGAAAAGACCATTTCCCATTATAGAGACAAACAAAAAAAAAACGTATGTGCAATTTTTAAGCTAATTAATTGAGTTTTACTCCTTACAGAGTATATATACTCATACTCACCACCAACCTGATAAAATGAGGTTCTTACTGTTGGATAGTAGCTTTAATCTATACTCATAAAAAAAACAGTTTTATATACTTAAAAAAGATAAAAACTCCTGCTTTTTTGAAAAGGATCACAAGAAGAAGGACAACTCCAAAAAAATGAAAATATATATTTGACATTTTTTTTAGCATTAGCTTTTACTGCATTACTTGTGACTAAGCTTTAATGTAACCTGAAACTTAAATTTCACATCCCAGATTTAATGTACTAAATCTCATGCATTAAATACATATATAGGAAGACTGAGTTATCAAAAATCCAAAATTTTCACATACCACATGATGAAGGTATGTAGTACATCAAGGGTCGAAAATCTATCTATTATTTAGGTTCAGTCTCTGCCCATCACCACGTCCAACGCTTCTACTCATGCGATTAGCGAAAAAGATTTTAACTTCCTTTCTCTGTATTCTCTCTTGTAGTATTAGGGGAGGCCCATGGACGAGTCAAGGTAAGACCCCAGTGGGTCCCGGTTCCACTTCAAAATTTTTTAATATATAAAAATTTTAAAAAATAATATTTCTATCATATTCAAAATTTAAAAACTTTAATTTGTCCCGGTTGATGAAAAATTTTTGGCTTTGCCCCATTCAGGTGGTTTCTCCTCTACCATCCCAGTCATGTGTTTTTCTGTATACGAAGAAGTGTGTATTATGATTTTGATTCATGTGCCCCTTGCTCCAAACATCTACAAGTTATAAATATATTTAGAAATTAAAGGAAAGTTTCTTGTCGGATGTACATGAAGCACTCGCGCGCGGCGGTCGACCGTGCGATAACAAGCCGATTCGCATCGGACTTCCTTCGTATATTCTGCGTAGAACTGCAGATTTGTAATGGAGAGATCACACAGTCAACAATAAATATATATATATATATTTATTTATGCGGCAGAGCCGGCCAGGTTCAAGATTGAAAGCGCAGTAGTACTGTGGACTGTGAGGGCTTTCTTGAATGTCATCTTTGACGAGGAAGTGACGTTGTCGCTTTCCACGTACGGCTACTGCACTTCACGCGTCAAACAGCCTGGAATATTTATTAACTACTACTGCTCTTCTGCCTTTTTCTTTCTTTCATGAAGTTTCCTCTCACTTTCTTCCCCTGCTCTCTAGTTCTTTCAATATATATGTATATATTATCTATCTCCTCGTGTTTTCGACGACCGGCAGTACCAAAGTCGGCGGGCTTTGAACCAAATCTAGCTCATGGCCGGCTCACGAGCACCGCACGTCAACTTCTAATTATGTAAAAGATATTTTTTTTTATTTTATTTTTTGCTTATGTTTTTAACTTTTTCCTCGTTGATTTCTTTTAAGAAAACTAATTTCTAAAAGTTTTTTGGCCTATAACTGATTCAGCAGTACCAGTCAATTAATCGACCGACGATCACAAACCAGCTTAATTTCCTATTGAATGTTTGGTGGTTGACCATTCAACAAAGAAACGACAAAGAGAAACTATAGTCTGAGATAAAGTGTTAGTGTGAGCGTGAAAATGTGTCCTGACCTTTATTATACTAAACAAACTTGACTTTTCACTGCAACTATCTAATTCTAATTAAAGGGAAAGGGAGGTGAATCAAGAAGTTAGAGTTGTCCCTACTAATCCAAACATCTAATTGAGTTTATCTTCCGTTGCTAAGCGTTCAACAATGAATATTTGTTCAAGAGAAATATAGAGTCAGTAATTTGGTTGTCTAGATGAATTGTTGAAGTCAGTAATTCTATATATATATATATATATATATATATATATATATATATATATATATATATAACTTGAAATCACTGACTAACTCTATAGCCGAATGGTTTTTCTTATAATTTTATAATGCTAAAAACTGTCGCTAATGGTACATTCCATGGCTAAAAACTGTGGCCAATCAACTGTCATCGCAAAATGCAGCATTTGCAACAGTTTTTCAGAGGTCTTTAAATGTATAAAAACCATTCAGCCATCTCAAAATATATAAAATGCACCATTTGCACTTTTTTTCCATCTAATTTTATAGATATGGTCTTAAGATCCAGCGATTTGATGAGAAACATATATTAAGTTCGTTGTTTTCTTAATCAATAATGTTTTTCTAATAATAGACAATATAAAGATCAATTATTTTTACGAAAATGACTTGAACTTGAGTATAATTTATATTAAATTAGTTTTTAGAATTTAACATAAATTTAAGGGGTCTGGCTTTTATCCCTTATATATATATATATATATATATATATATATATATATATATATAAAACCGTGGTGAAGGCCAAAGCAAATTAATAATAAAGGCCTGCCCTGCAACAGCATGAGCCCCACCCCAATATTGGAACATGACCACACCCTCCAGGCAACAAATTAGTGGGCGGTGGGAAGGACCAGATCATACAAACAAAGGCATCTTTGACCTCATCTCGTCACTCATTTGATAATATGCACCAGGTTCTTCTCGTTCGTTGTTTCACTTGCTACTGCATTTAAATAATTGAGTTGTTCGTATCAGCACCGTTTGATATTGAAAAGAACACACTTTTTTATCTAGAGATTTGT
Source organism: Nymphaea colorata (assembly GCF_008831285.2). Classification (NCBI taxonomy): domain Eukaryota; kingdom Viridiplantae; phylum Streptophyta; class Magnoliopsida; order Nymphaeales; family Nymphaeaceae; genus Nymphaea; species Nymphaea colorata. Next base: position 3,505,726 of record NC_045138.2, on the reverse strand, counting down.
ATAAGTTTGGCAAAAATTTATGACTAGAAATGAATAAGAAATAGGTTGACTTATATAACAAGCAAAATAACAGCTGACAATTGGTAAATATATACAATTCTTTAATTATGGAAAAGATATATACTTTAAAAATCGATAAAATCGGAATTATTTTGCTATCAAATGAAGCGGGCACAATCCACATAACGGATAAACCCAATAGATCATGAACCGAGTAGATGGCAAATTTGGAGAATGGTTATGCATACTATTAATGTTAGAAATGTGTGAAGGTCATGTGCTTATGGCTGCTACCCATGGGTTCATTGTGGATCAGGTTTAATAATATTCAGGTCATGAAATTTTGCCCATACCTGGTACCTACACATCCAACTTTGAGGTAAATTTTAATTTTGTAGAATGCCAGAGCATGTAATATATTAAAAGTTGAACTGCTAGAGCTTAGTAGATCAACATTGTGGTTAGGGGTGAATAACGAGTCCAACTACTCAAGCTCGACTTGTTAAAGCTCGCTCGTAAACGAGTTCGAGCCGAGTCATTTGCTTAACGAGTCGAGCTCGAATTCATGAGTAGACTCATTCAAATAATTGAGTTGAATTCAAGCTCAACACGTAACTGCCGAGTCGAGCTCGAGCCTTAATCAAGTCGATATATTCAAACGAGATTACAAGTTTGTCGAGCCTTAATTGAGTTGAGCTTGAGCCTAACACGCAACAATGAATATCAATTCTAATCAAACGAGTTTCTCGAGTCTTAATTGAGTCGAGCTCGAACTCAACACGTAACTGCCGAGTCGACTTGACTGAACTCGAGCTCTACTCGGGTCGTGTTCACCCCTAATTGTGGTGCAGTTTTGTATTAATGTATTTGACATATTGTTGGTTCAAGTTTAACACAGGTCCAGGTTATAACTGGGTGGGAACTGCCGGGTCCGGTTTATGACATGTGGTTTGGATTTGATAAGAAGAAGTACTACTTCTTATGACCATGCCCGACTTCATTTGAAGCAATTTTGGGTCAGATTCAGGTAGGATTGGAAAAGCAAGCCGAATAAACTGAACAACAAATGTCAGCCGGCGCACTATTTGTTCATCGACTCCCAAAGTGGCTAAACTTCATCTTTGGTACTTTGTCATGAATCCCTCCTGAGACATTTGGTGACAAACACGACTTGTCCGGGTTTGTCTCATCAACTATTTAGTTAATATCACAGTCCAAACTTATACTTGATTGGGTCTTAAGATTGAGGTTGCGAGTGTGACTTAATGATCGCATGATGGTAACAAACACATTTTGTTGTTGAAATCTTATGAGGTTGATTTTTGCTCTGGATTTTGCATGAATTGAATCAAATTTAGAATTAATTTTTCTCGATTTTGCTATGGTTTTGATGTTTTTGGTTCGTCCCTACGATCCTTATACATAGTAAAAATTTTGGGAGTTAAAAAAAAATCAAGGATATGTTCCCTTATTATATAGTATAACAAAGGATAGATATTTAAGATTGTTAAATTTATCCATACTTTTTTACCGAGCCATTGGTTTCTACAGTTGTGGGACGTTGGCACATCAGCAGAATCACAGTCATGGAGGGATATAACTTTCAAATCTAAATACTGGAAGAAAATATACTCTCTCGCTTACCTTCCTGCCATAACATAAATGGTACTACCATCTCTAGTCCTTGTAACTTCATGCTATTATTCTTCCGCCACTTCCATCTCTTAAATGGGAATCTGATCCCGTGGCCAACTTAACAGTGAAATTCTTGGGGACATCACAAGCACGCTGCCACGACATGAGCAGGAGAGAGAGAGAGCATACTTTAGCTCACCATGGACATGTAGCCCACCAGCAGAGCTACCATGTGGGCAACTACCCACCCCAGCGACTAAACCTTTGTAAAATTTTTATTTTATCATGTGTTGGACATAGGTTTAGCCATATGAGGTGCCCACAATAGATCCAGAGTGAATGTTTTGTAGTTTTACATGTACCAAATTCATTGCAATAATAAGATGGATCAGTGCCCCTCAGCTCAAACTTTCTACACAGAAACCAAACCTCATGAAGAGAGAGAAGGTGAACATATCAAATCCCAAAGCTGGTTAGTTATGTGCACAGACTTATGCACTGTGTGTCTTTCTTATGTTGCCTGCCATGTAGTTTCAAGATTGGGTCACCAAATCAGAGTCAACGGACGCCGTCAAATCACTTTAAAACTTAGAAGAAGTAAGTGCCTCGCCATCTTTAATGCACGATAAAAATGAGATCCATCCCGGGGCGGAGGGAGGGGGGGAGCCGCCTAGGCCATGGCCCCACCCCCAACCAAATGAAAAAAAAAAATACCGTATAAAAATTAGAAAATTTTTTTTGCTTCCATGTATTTTTCGAGTGGGAGTTGAGTTTGGCCCTACCCAAATCCAACCCACAAAACTCAGCCCTCATTTAGTCCGCTCTTGAAGAAAATCCTTGCTCTTCCCCCCTAGATCCATCCATGGTTGGTTAACATGTGTTTGAACACATGACCTCCTTTTATTGATACGAAAAAATATTTACCCCGGTAAATATTTCAGCCATTTCACAATTAATGATCTGTGCAATCAAACGTTACGCAATAACCGTCATAATGCTTACGATCCCTTCGTACACAAAGTGGCTCATAATCATGTGGTGCTTGAGATGACTATGAACTTTCAAGCACGGTACCATTTCGGAGAGACAAGTGTTCCAAACATGAACAAGATATGAAGACAGAGTAGTATAGTGCAGTCCTAGACGTTGTAACCTTTTTTTCTTTTTTTTTTTTTGCCGAAAGAAGTTCACCTCTGCATTTAGGATGTACTTCTTTTTAGCTTAGAAAACTAAAAGGGTTCTTTGATACAGCGGCGAAAAGCTTCTTTCATATGCTAATTGAAGAGGTGAACTGGAATAGTAACCACATTTGCAGAGGCCATGAGTACAAGAACATTCCACAAATTTGACCACATGGGTGCAGTTTAAAATTATACCATTTCTTTGCTTCTTTAGTAGGAACCCACTTTTAAATCATCTAGTCCCAGGGCATGACAGGCCATTTGAGAAATTTGAAAAGTTTATGGATCGTAGTTATCTATTTATATTTTCAAGCATTGATAATTTATTGAAGAACAACATCCAAGAGCTTGCTCTTGAGAAGGACTTCATGCTTGGTGTATCTGAAAGATCTGATTTACCCTTCGGGGCAGCTGAGAAACCAATCTTTCGACTGTTAAGCGTGGACTGGCTTTTGTCTCATATTAGTCTTAAGTTTGTGTTAAAGGTGTATTGTGAGAGTCCAACTCTCAGTTAGATAGAAAAACAAACATATAAAAAAATTAATAATAATTCAGTTTCCCATTCCATTTGTAGGTAAGACTTTACTTTGCTAGAGAGAGAGAGAGAGAGAGAGAGAGATCAGAAATGCGGGTTCATCAACAAGGTTTGGGAATTTCCAGATCCCTGAAGATTTCCGGATCAAACAGGTAGTAGCCTCTAGCTATTATACGTTTTAGCAACTTGCGTTGCTTGTGACTTGATTTGCTTCCAAGTCATGTTTTGTTTCCAAGTATAAAAATATAGATGAAGTTTTTGGGTCCAAATCTGTGCATGGCAACAGGAAGAATGGGGTGATTTTTATAGTGGAACAAATGTGAGAGGGAAAGAGGGTTTTATGGCTTCGTGCCTAGCTAATGATAGGTCATCTGACGGTATTCTGGGTACCATGTAAACTGTCATTTGCGAGATTTTGATGGCTTCCTGCCTAGCTAATAATAGGTATGGTGGTCGAACTTTAAGTACCATGTAAACTTTGTCATTTTGAAACCCAGCAGATCATGAAGTACACTCATTATGTTAGTTGTCGTTGAAATGTTCAGATGAACCAAGTTATTGATGAACCTGGTGATTTTTTTTTTCTTTTTTCTTCGATGCAGAATCTAACCTGACGTGAATTATCCCAGCAATCTCAACAAGGTTGAAGATATAAAGAAGTTTGTATTCTTGGGCTAAAAACACTTTGAACCCCTTCCTGTTTTCAACCGATTATAAAAACGAAAGCTGAAAAACTCATAGTTGGTTGACCAAGAAAAATTCATATGCAGGAGAACGCCGGCCTAAGGCTGCTAATGACTAATTTAGATTAGGTAATCTTTTGTATCAGCTACAGCCTTTCATTGAGTCGTCACTTCATTTCACTTGTAACCAACAAAGGAATGAAAGGACCGAGCGTTTCATGAAAAGGTGCCTCGTTTTATGCTGTTCTGAGGTCGTGAGATTACTGCTTAAGTCTCAGGCTCTCAGCCTACTCATTCGGACGTGATGTCGACCAAACTTCGACTGCAACTCTTTGCAATCCCGCAGCTTTATCTCAATAAAGGCCATTTTACTTCTTTGTTGGCGTTCAGGAAAGTTTTCAATTATCTGGATAATCCAAGAATTTCAAGCCAATTCAGCGCCTCTTCTGTCAAGACTTACACACTTTTTCCTGAAAATTTAATAGGCATGTGCCAGACGTCTGTTTCAGGTTCCTGATTTTAGATTTCAAACTAGTAGATAAGTTTTGAGTTTGTTAAAATTCTTTAATCAATGGCCCCACACTGAGTGCCTTGCCGAGTCACAGTTCACGAACTTAGATGAGTTCCTCGTGATTTCGCTTTTATGAATAAATTCTTGAAATCAGGAAGATTTTCATGCCTAACTCAGTGACATCGACCTGAATAAGAATGAATCCACAGCGACATCTTTAAGAATACGTTCTCTTGCACTTTTAAAAAGTAAAAGTCACATAAGCATGTGATTAGTTCTCTTGAATGCAAATTTGGATTCCAATTAATAAGGTGAGATATTGAGCAACGAATTTGAAGGCACAAGAATAAGTGAACTGAAAAAGTGACTTATTCAATACTGCTGCTCTGTTTTCATGTGTCCTTGTGACGGTATAAAGATAGGCATATGAACATCATTCCTTCAAAGGTAATTTTACTACAACGAGGCCAAGCAAGTCTGTGCTCTGTAACTTTTTACTTGTACTACATTGGAATGCATTCAGAAACTGTGTTTTTTAAAACCCAGTATACTGGAAAATCATATATAAAGCCATCTGATTCTTTCACTACAGTGCCAACATCTGCAAGCCAGTTGAAGTCCTCTGTTTCCACAAACGACTGAGAATGAGGAATTGTGCTTCCAACGGTGCAACTCCTTGGAAGGAAATACTTGTTAAAAAGACGGATTTTGGTGAGTTCTTTACCTTCTGAAGTGCATGACACGACAAATTTGATCATTAAGAAAAGAAGGTTTCCTCTTGGAGATTCATAAGCCCATTTCCAGTCTCCTCCCTCCTAATGCTAAGCAACAAGTGGGAAATTGTGAACTGTGTCCAATAGTCAATTTTACTTTTAGGCAATTAATGAGAGCATGTAATGTCAACCTCACCATATCTACAGTTTTTCATATTAAACAAGATATGTTGCTCACCATGATCATAGAAAAGGCAATGGCATGTACAAGACAGTGGGGAAAAGATCAGAATAAGAAAAGAAAGGCAAGAGAAAAGAAAAATGATGAAAACTTAGGTTGGTATGAACCCTAACATTCTCTTTTACTTTTAATTACAGTGGCCTCGGCAGGCCTTTTCACATAGTCAATTATTAAAAAAGGCAAAAAGGGGTCATTTTCAACATAGTGGTTGTGTATCCAACATGGACATTTTCTTTACTATTTTGTCCATACAATAGTCAATAGGGGTAGAAAGAATAAGCAGCGGACTTAAAGATGCTAAACTATAGTTTCATCTCCAATGTTCTTAGAGGACTTGAACTTAGTCTCTTCTCCACAGGGATCATGCAGTTGAGTGGGTTCCAGAGTTGGGTTGTAAACATACCACCTAGACCAAAATATATAATTGAAAAAATTGATCACGCTTAGTACTGCAAGAAGCCAATAGAAAAGGTCCAGTCTGTCCTTGTTGAGGTCGTTCTCTGACAGCCACCCTTTGTGAGATAGGCCTGAGGTGATCTTATTCACAACAGAAACCAGAACTGAGCTAAAGAAGAAGCCAAATGAGTATGAACAATATGTCATGGCAGTCAAGAAGGATTGCATCCCTGCTAGAGATTGCTTGTAGAAGAACTCAATTAGCCCAACAGCAGTGAACATCTCAGAGAGTCCAAATATGAGAAACTGTGGTGCAATCCAGAATATGGATATTTTCTGGTTAGAGAATTCGGCCATTTTCCTTCTGTTGTTCTCAACTAGAGCCGCTGTCACCATGGAGAAAGTTGCAAGGAAAAGCCCAATGCCTATTCGTTGCAATGGTGAGATACCAGATTCCTTGCCGGTGATTCGACGAGCAAAAGGTACAAACAGGGCTTCATAAAGAGGCACGACGAAGATGAGAGTAATATATGGGATTGATTGAAGAGAAGCAGGTGGGACTTTGAAATTCTTCGTCAGCTCTGTGCTCATGGCACTCCCTTGTTTCACTGCAAACGTCTGGAGCTGAGCAAGAATGGTGTTGAAAATGATAGTGCAGGCAAAAATTGGGATTACAGATATGATTATTTTCACTTGCTCAACTTGAGCTACTGTACAGAGTTTCCATGGGCTCTGCTTCCTCGTAATCCCATCTTCTGTCATAATGCATGCCTTGTCCAGAAACCTGCAGTTTTGCAAATGCCAAACCGTTAGTTCCAACTTCCAAGTACACAATAAAGTACTTGCATGTTATATCCCAACTTTCACTACATCCATCATAGATAAATACTAAGGAAGAAGGTACCAAGAATCAGTTTTCACCTGAACTTTTCTGTATGCATCAGGTGCCCTGCAACTGTACATGAGTTGAGATTGAGAACATCACTTTTATTTCCATGAAGAAGCTCTGGTTTAGATGGACAGACTTGCTTCCTTTTCGTAATGGCAGCTACAAATACCTGACATCATAAGGCAAGTTCCATTAATACAAAGGAAAAGGGAACGTGCTGTTAGCTTCGAATCTTTAGAGTATATCCTGCTATATATATTTCGGATTCTTTTGCAGAAAAGACTTAGAAACATCTCCTCTCTCTCTCTCTCTCTCTCTCGCATCATATGGAGATTGAAGGCATACCTGCGCAATCGGAGTGAATATGCTGCCTTGAGGTGGTTTGTTTCTGTAAAAGGTAGTGCCACATATTAGGCTAACCAAGGCCATAGCCATCACAGCCCCGGAGACTCCAAAGCCTATATGCATGCCTGAATGAGTCTGAACCCACACAAGGATGGTAAGTGCAATGAGCTCGCCAACGCAGAAGCTAAAATATGCAGCATTGAAGTAAGATGAGAGCTTGCTAGACTGTTTAGGGTCATCTCCAGGAAACTGATCTCCCCCATGAGAAAGCATATTTGGCTTGACACACCCACTTCCCAGAGCTACCAGGTATAGTCCCACAAAGAAGATCAATGCCTGGAAACCCTTGGCTTCCTGACACGAGTTTCCAGCAATCCTCATATTGCAGTCTGCTGGCCTAAGTTGTGGCAAATGAGCTTGGACAGAAAGCAAGATAAATCCCTGTAATCAATTCATTTAGTCTGTCAGCATCGATCTTAAAGTCGTCACACCAGACCGGTATGACCCATCAAAAAACTTTTATTTTTAGTGAATTAAAAGCTTATAAAAAATTGCAGGTCAAAAGCCTGCTTGTTATGAAATATAAGGAGAATTTTTTCATTGTTTTCCTGATGGGATAAACTAGAGTATGGAGGACGAGGCGCTTACGGAAAGCTCTATAAATCCGAATATGATGATGGTCCAAAAACTTCCGAGGTAGGAGTCAGAAAGGAATCCACCCAACAGGGATAGAAGGAAGATGGTGCCCACAAAATTTGTCACTATGTTAGCAGATGTTGAAAGGGGGAAGTGCATCACATCGAATACATATGTGATGAGATTGTTGCCCACAGCTGCGATGGCCATGATCTCAAATGCTTGAAATCCTGCATAATCACATCAAAAGGAGAAAAGAGAAAACGTAAGATGCAGCATCAAATTGGAATTCGAGAACCATCAAGCAAGGAAAAGCAGAGAGCGCTGCATGACAACAAAATTCAAAATTTGGAAGTCAACTTGGCTTACGAATTGAATCTCAAGAAGACTTTCAGAAAACCACACTTGGAAGATACCAGTAATAATTGACAAAGTTTGACTGAAGGCGAAGCGAAAGGGAGAAAATTCCTAGTGTGCAGAACACCATCTTTCTTCTTCTTGGCGGTCGATTGAAAATTATAATTGGCAATAAAACTAAAGTTCTGGAGTGAAAGAGCAGTTTATATGATGGCAAGGAAAATAGAGGAAGACTGTATAACGTCCTACCAGTGTCACTATGATGGCAGGAGTTTTAGAAAAGAAAACAGCTAGTTGAAAAGTTTCGTTGAGGCTCAGGCAAAAGAAAGACAAAAACAGAGAAGCATGGCGAAGCTGAGAAAACGACTCTTCATGAGAACTGAGAAGACCAATCAAAAACATTGCTGCTCTGCTTCTGCCACCCTCTTAGTTCAGTGTCAAATCAGAGGTGGTCAATCTTTCTGGCATTTCGGAAACAGATAGAGTAAACAAACTCTATGGAGCAAGACTTTGTTTTAGACTCTCGAAACCATTATAGCCTCATCTACGCAAAGAGAAAAATTGCTTTTGACACAAATCGGATAAGTCAAACACAAGCATACGGATTAGGCCGAAAGAAAAGGCCAGCTGAGAAAGTGCAGTTTCCTTGGAAGTTCGATTTTGCTTGGACAATCATAAACTGACCAAGAAATCCAACTGGAGACAAGACGGAAAAATTAGCTCTACTGCCTCTCTTCTTCACTCATGCCTTTGTTTTTCTGCATGACATGCCCACAAGGCCAAATCATATTTGAAAAGCAACTATACGAGTAACAAGAAAGGAGTAAGAAGCAAGACCAAGAACGAAGATTGCAGCCCTCATTCCACCATGGCTGGGCTTGCAAGGTCTGCCTTTCCAATCCACGGAATGATTAAAGGAAAACATGGACAACCCTCCTCCTCCTCCTCCTCCTCCTCCCTTGACGTTCACTCTAGTACTACTGGTGTTGTCATGATCCATCTTCTGACAATGTGAAGGCATTTGAGCAACAAGTAACCCTTTCGTTATTAAAAAACAACAACGATAGCAATAATGATCCTTCCACTCAAATTGTAATACGCTAGCGAAGGTGGTGAGCTTATAAATAGAGGCGAAATAAGGGTGAGTGGTTGGGCACTTTCTGAGGTCATGATGGCCATTCCTACTATTGAGATAGTGCAGGTCACTGTGGGGGGGTCAAGAGTGTTGTGCCCCCAAGTGAAGAGTTGTGCAGGGAACACAAACTTGGTCTCCCACACAAAAAACCAAAGCAGAGGAGATGGGGCACACTCGGCCAATTGTTTATTGTTACTAAGCACAGTCCAAAAAGAAAAGGCAAAGTTGGGAAATATAAAACTGTGAACCAAAAGGAAGCAAACGACAAAATGATGATGCGCTCAGTACCCTGTAATTCAAGAACAGCAGATGACCCCAGCAGCCCAATCTAAGGATACCATTTTTATCAATAAGCCTCTTGAGGATTGTGGTATTAATTATTCAACCGTGTCTTGTCTTATGTTCTCAAAAGGTGGTTTTTTACAGAATTCGATGCCGCTGCAGCCTGATTTATAGGACAATCCACCAATCGACGGGAGAAGCATTAATCTCGGGTCCTAATTAATGCTCAAAAGGAAAAACGAAAAACTCTGACCAGTAAATGCTTCATGATGACAGGCAGCAAGCGAAGCATCCATCTCTCCTCTCTGCTCAGGTTTTTCATGCATTCAACATGTTTCTTTCTCCTTAGAAAGGAAAAACAAATATTTTACAAAAACTGCGTTTGGGGCGTTTCCATGACTGCTTCCTTCTTGGATCTTTTCTTTCCTCACCTCAACCAAAATTGGTGACTGCTAGTGGAATCCTTTCCTTTTTTCCCCTTTTTTCTTTTGTATCCACCTTCCAGGAAATCGTCTCATTGCTGACAGCATATTGGCAGCCCCTGATTGGCAAAAAGCCCCTGGATTTCCCCCTGCTTATTAGGAACGTCATTTATCTTCAACCTTTACGGCAAGGAATGCCTTTCGGCCTCGATTTCAACTTTCTTCATGGCAGGTGACAAAATCGACCGCCAGCATTTCTATTAACTCAGCAAGGCACGATGACTTCATAATGAATTAAGAGTTGGTGTCATATTAACATATTTGATGTTAACGCTCCATCCTTAACGCCTATTCGATCATCGGAAATTCGGAATGCACGTAACTGATAATCGTTTATACGTCATCATATTTTGGGACTCCCCACGAAAACATATATCTCGAATCTACATGCATGGATGAGGCTGGAAATCGCATGCAAACCCCACATCAGAAAACTACAAATCTCTCGCTCTCTCTCTCTCTCTCTCTCTCTCTCTCTCTCTCTCTCTCTCTCTCTCTCTGGCACATGCTGTTGCAGATGTGAACAAATATCTGCCGCTTGATGAGAGTGGCATCGATTCGAACACCCTAATAGGCCGGATCCAGCAGTGGTTGATTTAATTAGCACCACTCTTTATTCTGGTTGAGTGGCTGGCTTCGACGTGAACCTGCTTTTGGCTCTGCCATGTTGGAAGAAGCAAGTTCAGCAAAGCTTCCTTTGCCTTTCAAAAAGCTGTTATCTTGCTGCTACTAAAATGAACATTAAGCTGAGCGATCTGCAGCTCTAAGCTAATTAAACCATCACCTTATATGGACGCGAAATTGAAGATGCAAGATCCGATTTCTTAACAAATTTCTACCAAGGAATGGTAAACAAAGATAGGAGACAAGTGCGCCAATTAAAGCATCCCTGCAGCATAACCTGGACTGAACAAAATTAATTTGATTTTAGCTTTATATATATATATATATATATCTGAGAGAATGGGAGGAATGGAAATCAACAGGCTGCCTTTGTAGCCGGATTATTACTTTTTTTCATTTTGTGTCGTTGAAAACTGTCACAAAACGTGTATTTGCAACTTGCAGTTGCTTGGCTGCAGCTTTTGACGGTGAAACACAATTTTTTGCAACAGTTTTTAACAATATAGAATAAAAAAATAACTATCCAGCCATAGACGTAGCCGGTTTATTTCAGTTTTCCTACATGTACAATTGTTCTCATAAGTTATCAGTAACTAATTTTGACAAAAATCATATGGAAAGGAAGACTGTTTGAACAAAAAGAAAGAAAAAAGAGAAAAAGCATAGCCCTTTCTTGAAGCACGTGTGCTGAGAAAAAACGCGGTCTTGGATCGATGCCGCACGCCAGCAAATCCAGATTTTTGTGGATTTATCTCGTTCATACTATTAGTAGTTATGCTTAAAGTCCAGCGAAGGAATCTTGAAGATTTAGAAAATCAAGATGTCTAATGGCATCATACTGACGGCCAAGGACACATTCCAAGTGCCGTAAGGCCCTGTATATATGTGTTAAATATCTCTTAGACTTAACGATAAATATATGAATTTTAGGAATTAGTTTGTGCATATTGATACTTTATATTTCTTTATATATTTTGAAAATATGAAACATAGCCTGGGCAGCCGGTAAGATGGAATTATTATACTATTATACTAGCATATGTGCATTGGGACGACCCTTAACCTTAGAAAAAAAGTTCGTTTCTCACTCAAACAAAGGTATACTTCTACTTTTCCGGACTGTCGCAGTCATGAAACAAAGTTAAGTACCTTCTTGTCGAAATTTCCTCAGCAACCTAAATTTCGTGGTTGATGAAAAAGGTTGATTATTTTTCTATTAAAGATCGCACACTAGAAATATCATAGATGTACCAAATATGAAAAATCAATAAAAAAAAAAAACATTTGTCAAATATACCCACATGTTTATCTGTAAAATGTAATTAAAATCATATGTAGTATCGTTTGGTATACAGGTTAATGTACTTCGAAAGGGGCATGCCTGTGTTGGTTTTCACAATTTCCGCAAATGAATTATCAAATATATCAGACAAATGCTCCTGTTTGTGAAGGAGGACAGCCGGAGATGAAAGTTGAAGGAGACTTCCGGTCTAGAGAGATCACTAGAAGACACATCTTGCAGGTCGTCTTGTCAATTCAGATAAAGTAAATGCATGGGAAGAGCATTTCTTCTTTTCTCTTTCTTTTAAACAGAGAAGAAACACATGCACATCATGTAATCAAAAAATAAAGTCATGGTGTCGTTCATGTATATCCAGGCGTTCTGTTCTCTGGAAAGAATAACATCTGGGACGTGATCTCTATGTTCCAAAGCAATAGCATAATATTCTGTACCAAAATTGATGTTTTCCCAATATATAGATAGTTTCTTAGTGCAAACAACATTAAATTACTAGGCTTTATATCGAATTATATAGGGGTTTATGCTGACTAGGGGACAGCCCACCAACGCCGTCTGATCATTCTATAACCCCAGTTATTTTCTTCTTTTGCATTGAAAAGCAAGCTTCTTTCTATTGCCCTCCTCCCCACCACCCTTCCTCCTTCTCTAAAGGGTATTTCGGAATCTTAGACTTCTACGTTAGAAATTTTCTCCTCCATATGATCTTCCTTCAAATCGATTGTCCAAATGATCCCTATCAAAATCTAGCATATGAGGACCTACCACATCCTCATTCGTTAATTCTAAATAAATCAGAAGGCGGAGATTAACTTAAAAATATGAAACTTAAATTGTTTTTACAAAAAACTGGAATACCCATCAAATAAGGCAAGCCTTATGACCATCGAAGAAAATATACGTGTTTTCGTCTTTCAAATAAACACGTCACTAAAACCACCATATCGGTGTGTTGGAGGTTGGATGTTGTCGGATGAATAAAAATTTAAAATCTACGAGTAAATACATTATAAGCGGAAAAAGTTGTAGTCATGTCTCACGATGGTATTCATACATAATTCATATTTTTCTAGACACATTTGGAGAGATCTCTCTCTCCGTATACAAACGAAGCTATGTGTGTGCGTGTGTCTGCTGCTTATACAAATATAAATAGTGAGTGTGTGTACGTGTGCGTTTGCGTGTGAATGAGTGGTTATTGTTCCAATGATGAAGCCTCATCTCCTTTTCTTTGTACCTTGAGTTGCGTTTCTCCATTCACCTGTGTAATGCTTGCATCTTTTCTTTAAGTGGTCGTTTTCTTTTGCACGCACTTGCCCACAAAAGTTGGACGGACAACCAACTCTTTGAGCGGAAGTTGAGTGTCCTACTCTCCTACCCATCTAGATGAACTATTAACGCATCACAACACCAGCTCTAGAGATAAAGCCATTTGCCGAGATCATTCCCGGACTTCTCTCTCTCTTTTTCTTCCCGTAGTCTTTGGAAAGATGCAGCACTGTGCATTCATTTCATCTCTTTTAACAAATTTGTTCTTATATGTCATGCAACAGTAATGACAATCTATCACCCAGTTACTTCGATCGATGGCTTTAGTTGAAGAAGCTAAAGGTGATGAACGGACCTTCCGCATATGGTTAATCAGAAAGCCTGCGAATTAGGCCAAAAGAACGAAGATAAGTACTCATGATGAGGAAGAATATCAGGAAGGTAAAAAGGAACGTTAAAAAGAGGAAAGGTACTTTCCATATTAAACCAGCTTGGCTCAATTCCCTTGCACTTTGATAGATGGATTAACTCAAAATAATTATACCAATCAAGTTACAAAATCTTGAAGCAGTGTCAAGAATTGTTGAGACTAGATTGGGAGTGTGTCTTATGTCATACGTACAGAGAAGATAATATGTGTGCGAATTTTCTTGTTTCATAGATGTTTCAATGATCTTGAATGACCATTCTTACCAATTCACTTGGTCATTTGCATCGATTGATTGAGGATGGTCTGATTGGTGTAGCTTGACCTCGTGCTATAGTTAATTAATGTGGTTTTAAACCGCTCCTATGTACCAAAAAAAAAATAATCAATAGTAAGGAGACGAAAAAACAATTACCCTTTCTATACTTTATGAATTATAAGTGTTCGAGTAGTAGTTGAAAACTAAAGGGTAGTTTGACAGCAAGGACACTGAGTGAATTTGTTCAATGAATCTGCCCTGAATATTGAAACAATATTACTTGCCATCAAATCAAACCCTAAACGTTTTGGGCAGCTCATCTTCCATCAGTTCCGCCCCACCCTTAAAAGTGCAACAGAAATTATTAGATAAAACCACTTTTATATAACGTTGTTTAGTGAAGAATGCAGCCGAGGGGAATCCTGCACCGTGTTTGAGTGAGAGAGTACAGCTGAGTCTAAATGTCCGTCTTTGGTCGGCCTGCCAAAGCACTAGTTAATTTGTTTGGCTTGTCGGTGGATTTCAATATTAGGCTCGAAGCATTTGTCACTAAGATGTTAATTACCACATCTGATTGATTGGATATTGTCAAAATATGGCCCAAATATGCTGGATGAAAAGTACGAAACTGAATTTAATCATTTACATATAATCAGTTTGATTTGGATATTTATGAAGACCAGATATGTCAGATTCAATACCAAAATCATATAACAACTGAAGTTCCATTACTGCTTCGATCATATATATATATAAATTGCTAGACTCAGCAGACAGAAACATTACATTTATCTCTACATGTATATCGTATGCATATCTTTTCTCTCTCACTTTTTCACTTAATTTTCCTTCATCATTTTTCTTACAACCCGCAACCTTCATTATATATATATATATATATAAATAAAGGAGAACACAAAATGTTGGACCTTTCTTTTGTAAGTACGATCGCTCAGTAAAGAGATCCTAAAGAAGAAGTGCGTGTGTGTGGACGCATCTTTGCCAGGACGCTTAGTATACAATGCCCGTAGTGATTTCAATATTATTCCCCGTGTTGGGAAAGGGATGCAGAGGAGTACCGTCAACAATGCAAGCCTGCAGATGCTCAATCCTTACTAAAGCTTACAACGGTACGTGCAGGCAATGGCTTCAATTGAACAGAAAGCTCTTGTACATGTGTGGTCGCACGCGCGCACACACACACACACACATTCATACGCAAGCCAGAGAGAGAGAGAAGCACTTTCCTTTCTTCCTTTACCCTTGTCTCCAAAAGGCTGAAAGCAGCCTACACAAGTGGATAGAAATGGCTAGATCTGATGGGTTCCATTGTCTCCCTCCAGCTTTAGAATCTACAGCACACTCTTTCAAGAATATGCCTACTTAAATCCCATTCACCTAGAGCTTGTTACCCTAGCAGTGGTCTCTACCAGGTTGGCCCCTACCAAGCAAATAACAGCCAAAAAGTTTCTGCAAAAAAAAAAAAAAAAGTTTTTTTTTTTTTTTTTTAAATGAGGTATATCTTATGTCCAATGTCTTTGTTGGTTATCAGCAATTTACAACAGTCACTTTACATTGAAGATAAATCCTATTTGATTGCCCAAAAAAGTTATCGCAGACCCAAAAAAAAAATTGTCTGGCCATACCAAGCTCAATCAAACACTAGAGAAGTTATTCTGGACAAAAACTTCTTTGTTTGGCATATCTAGAATTACCTGTAGCCTTTGCCAGCGTAGCCCTAAACGGCTGTTTGATTACTTTTGGTTGCATGGATCTAATGTGGCATGTTTTTACTGAAACGGCAAAAACTAGACATCAGGATTTATGACTCATCAAACTATAGATTTTAAGTGAAACCCATGTTTACACTTGAAATCCTCATTTTACTTTTTCCAAACTAGCGTCTCATGATGAAAAAGATAATCTCATCTTAAATCCATAGACCCCTGAGATCCTGGCAGTCTAGGAAAAGACTAAACCAGAAGCAGAAGTAATTAGTCGCCCTGCTTAAAGAAGGGACCTGCAATACAAAGTCAATGACCAACCGACCATGGCAATTCTTCTCTCTTCCATCGTCCACTAAGGCATTCATGTAAATCCCCATCTTTAAGAGTGGGGTGGCTTCTTGTATTCTTAGATTTCTTCGATGGTAGTGAAAACTTTGTGAATCCTGTCTCTGAATCACGTAAAATCTTTGCGCCTTGTTCTTTCTTTTCTTTGGCTTTTTTAGCTTAAAAGGAGTGTATGAGTGAGAGAGCCTCATTCCTAACACCTACAAGCACCCGATCCCCAGAACTGATCATAGAAATAAAAAGGAAAAGAGAAAAAGAATATCTATTGTAGGGCCATGGTTTCTAATCGATTAGTCACAGGATGATCCCTTGTGACTGAAATTTCTCGGAAAATAAGCCCGAGAAGAGGGAGGGGAAAGTAGAAGCAAACAAGTTTTGTTTTCATCGTCATGGCAATCGTCATTTAAGTCTCCCCAACTTCTCCCAATGCTTTGTTTTCTTTCTTCACCTTTAGTCCTCTATATGTTAGCCTTGTCACGCCTATGATCTAAGGATCCCCCATTGTTAGGCCATGATAGCTGGGCAACTAGACTGCATATCCGTCCCAGTAACTATATATATATATATATATATGTGCACCTCAAGTTGTTTGATCGATGTCATTTCTGACCACTTTCTTCCAGGGCCCAAGTTTACGGATGTGTCTAATCTTCTTTCTAGACTGCACCTTTATGCTTTTAATCAATACTGGGTGTGGCGTATTTAACTCTTCCTTCTTCTTCTTTTTTCTTGTTTCTGCTGCTAGCTACTGCACGGCTGTGGATGAAAAACATAACAGTAATAGCAGCAGTCAGTAATGGTAGGCATGGTGGTGTAGAACACTGCTGGACGTGGCCTACAATTATGCTGGATGAAGAGCTTTTGCATTTTGGACTTTTGGTGATCGCTCCTTAGTCGTCATCTTCTGCAGATACAGATGGATATAGATATGGTGGTGGTCAAAGGCACTCACCCTGCCCCCCTTCCTCCCCCTTCTCCCGGCACGTGTTACCGATGCTTCTAGCTAGCTACTGCAAAATTCTATGTTAAACGTGGAACTTATTTATTTTCTTATCATTGTTTGCTAAATGAATTTGGTTTACTGACCCAATATTTATATATCTTGGCATTCTTCATGTTTGTATAAAAGAACATGGTAGATCAGAGTAGCAGCAGTGTGTGGCCCAATAAGTTGGACCAAAACACATGATTATCAGCATTCTAATTAATGGTTAATATATTGATTAGAGTACACTCACAACTTAAATAAATAGCTCCTCTAACTTACCTATATAAAAAATTGAAACAAGTGTTGACTTGTATTTTCGACCATGATGTTTAAAAAAAAAAAAGTTATAATTTGAAAGTTGAAACCTCCTACTGATTTTGTTCTTTCAATTTTTTGACTTATATTGAATTTTCCATTTCATAAGTTTTTTCTCTCTCTAACTTTTGGTATGATATCCATATATATATGTGTGTATATATATATATATAGGTTAAAGGAATGGAAACATGATGACATGACAAGAAATTGCAGTTCCATTTTCAATTAGAGAACTGTCATAGCATGATGAGTTCGGAATCTTGAAAGAAATTTCAAATTTAAAAAGGAGACTTCAGCGTCGTTGGAGAGTGGAGAGGATGGTAGATCAGAAGGTCTTATAATTTTATTTGCGGCACATAAAGTAAAGCAAACTAGATTGTTTAATACTTAATAATCTTGGCCTATTTTCTTTATAGAAGAAAACGTAGTAGAGTCGGGGCCTCTCTCTCCCGTGTGGAAATCATGTTCGACTTTCCTCTCATATCTATCGACAAGAAACCTTTACGGCTCGGGAGAGGAGAGGAGAGGAGAGGAGAGGAGAGGGCCAGAGGGGCCGAATTTTTCTCTCTTTTTCTTCCTTTTGAAACTGTCGGCGGAAAAGTTGGAGGGTAGAGGACAAGGCCTGAACCAGCGGTGCCGTCAGCCGTGCCTTGGAGCGATGGGTGGTGGGCTCCGGTCTACTGCCTGCCGATTAGGCTGCTCCCCACATCCCCATGAAGAAGAAAAATTTGGAGGAGGAGGAGCATGATCAGATCAGGCGCTCCAACAAAGCAGTCAAAAAAGGAGCTGAAAGTTACAGCTCCTGCAAGTAGTGACAAAGAAAACTCCGTCGTCATCCAGCGCAGATAACACGTAGCTCCGCGGACTTGGTGCCACGCGCCTGCTTCCGACGGAGACGAGACCTCTCGGCCGCGGCCGGCCCGCCAGCTCCTTTACGCCATCCCTTTCAGGAGGAAAAAAAAAGAGGAGACAGCACCACCGCCAGCAGCGCTGCATCGATCCGCCATCTCTTCCTGGTCTAAAAGCTTGAGGGAATATTATGGGTGAAGGGGCAGGTGTACAGCTAAAGCCGAAACCTCGTGCACCCACCCATTTGGTCAATTCCATCGG
Organism: Nymphaea colorata; assembly: GCF_008831285.2. Taxonomy (NCBI): domain Eukaryota; kingdom Viridiplantae; phylum Streptophyta; class Magnoliopsida; order Nymphaeales; family Nymphaeaceae; genus Nymphaea; species Nymphaea colorata. The sequence continues at coordinate 3,487,338 of NC_045138.2, read as the reverse complement.
AACAAAATCCCGACAACAAACGACACCTTCACTGCTTCAAAATCACTGGTGGACTCTGAACAGATGTTTGCTTTTTTCTTTCTCTCATACGCACCTTTTTTCCTTTTAGGTTCTTCTGAATGCCAGTCAAGCAGGTTGACTGGCTCGGTTCTTCGTTGGTTAAGAAAATGGATCGAATTAGGATTCCGATTCGGATCGATCATTTAATTGCAAAGTAAATATTAACGTCCATACATTTCAAAAGTCAGTTTCTAACATGTCATTCATTTGTTATGTAAAAAAAACAAAAAAAAACAAAAACAAAAACAATATAGGCGGATTCATATTCGATTCAAAGAGTAAAAAGTTCAATTCTAAAAGATAAAACTGAGATTTGGATGGGGATTGGGATTATCAATATTTGAAAATCAGATGCAGATATACTGTAGAATTTTCTTCATTCATATTCAAATGTTGACGTAGGTATCCTCTACTGTAACGTAAATTAAGTTTCTGCCCTTGGAAATCGCCACAGCAAGAGAAAGAGAGGGAAAGTAGTAGTTGATCTTCTTAGTTCCTTAGTCCATAGAGAAAGTCTGTTGTTTGTTGTTCCTCTAATAAAGCGCAGTATTCATTTCGTGAGAGGGCGATACATACAAGAATCGAATGGAACCGACCACATACTGTTGTCTCTGCAAATCTGATATGCCCAAGGAAAGTGAAAAGAATGCACAGCGCTTGGAAAGCTCACAGCAGAACGTCCCATGGGCATCATCAAACGCCATCAAAGAGAGGGGACAGTCAATTATTGACAATAGTCATCGGCTACGTTCAGTCGCCATCGGCTATGTTGAGTCGCCATCGACCAAGATCTCGAGTGATGCTGATGTGCGTGGCCGAGTGCACTGAGAAAGCGTAGCTGTCCTTCACATAATCACGTTAAGCTAATCCAATCGGAAACGGCCATGACTTCCATTCTTCATAGGCAGCCAACTTTGAATCTGATCAGTTTTCAAAACTAGGTTCCAACGGGAACACGATCGAAGCAGAGTGATACATCTTTGAACAGGAAAAGTTTATGTTTCATTTTTTTTTTATATGCAATAGCCCTATGATTTTAAAGGGCCTTGCCATAAAGTTCTGAGTGGAGCTCTAGAGGAGCGGCCGCCCCGCCAATGATACACAGCCATGTGTTCTTACAAATTTCACAAACCTTTGGTAGGACCATGGTAGAACGAAGCTGGTTATATGCAAGGGTATGTACACGTTTATATATATTGTATAGAAGCTCATTTACATGTACATTACAAGGGCAGAGCAAAAAAATTTTCAAGAAAAGGGCCGAAATTTTGATACGGACTGAAATATCTTTTTTTCAAACAAGTAAAATTTTCTAAAATTTACATGTAAATTAAAAAAAAAAAAAATTGAAGTGAGGTTAAGGTTCATGCGGCCCCCTGATTACATATGCACACTAGCATTAGGCCAAGACCCAGGAGAGTGGTGGGTCAGGGAAACCCATGTCATGCAGTAAGTGCTAATGTGTGAGCCTCCCCTCCCTACAGTGGAAGTATCTCCTAACTCTACCTCATCATAGGGTGACGTGGAAGGCCCCATGTGGTGGGCCGAGGGCGATGTGTCATTCAAAGAGAGGGCAATGTCAAAGTGTACCAACCTGCCCTTATTAGACAGAGTAGATGCAAAGCAAATCTAGACTCAATGTAACATCGAATCTCAAAGCGACCATTTGGTAGATTTAAAGTATCAAACCAATCTTTTTGGATCATCTTTAGTTTTGTTTGAATGTTAGCTTGTATGAAAAGTGTAAGGATCCAGATCCATACAACTGGATTTAGGAAGATTCAGATCGAAAGAGCAGGGTCTAGTCCACTGTATCTGCTATTTTCCGATTTAAACTGTCATGGGTTCATCCATGAGGGGTTGACCGAGAGTTGATAATGAGAATTTTAACTTGTCTTGTTAGTTTGTTTATTTGCTTTTCTGCATGTGTTTTATTTTTTTTAGTTTAATGAATTTCACTATTCTCTTTTCAAAATCTTTCCCTCTTTCTCTTACTAGCACGAAACCATAGGGTTTAAGATCTGAAATCCCTATTCACTGCTTTAGATATAGAATCAAAGCTTTTTCTTCGCGTCACTTCCTTACCTAAAAGGGTGTACGATGACCGCTCCAAATTCAACGCTTAACGTGACGGCATTGTTGATACCCAGTAGAGCTGGATCCACCATTTCTGCATTTGAATCTTCCCCTCACAAGGATGAGTTCAGCTTTGACCTTTTAAAAGGAAAATTAAGTTGCTTTCACTTTCGTTTTCTTTTCCAAATTTTGGCAAGTCAATGGGTGTGAGCCCAAATGCACCAACTTGGCCTCACGTTCTTTCTTGTTCAAGTTTGGCAAATAGGCCCCAGCCAAATCATAAGCACATAGGCTAGCTGTTGTCATGGAAAGCTCCCGTTTCATGTAAGGCTGGGCATCAGGCCGAGCCGGCCCAAGGCTCAACAAAGCCAGACTCAGGTTGGTCCGAAGTCCTTGCAGCAGATCAATATCAGCCCGCTTAGTTATCGGCCCGACCGTTAACTTTATGTCTGTTGGGTATCAGGTTCGATGTCTATTGAAACTCTTAACATTTTATATTTAAATATATTAGAAACTTTTAGCGATGTGCCAAGAGTTTCTAAGGGAGTCATCGGCACGAAGAGTTTTTAAGTGAGCTGACTGATGTGTGTGCGTATGTGTGTGTGTGTCATATTTCTATTTATGTCATGTTCCTCCGCATGTGAAAACGGAATAAATAAATAAATCATATTAATAAATAAATAAATCATATTAAGAGAAGCTTCATCAAGCGCTTCCTTAGGAGTTAAACTTTCATTCGTCCATATTTCAAGAAAAAGTATCTCTTGTTTCTCATTCTCATTCCCATAAGAATGAAATATTATGATTCGCATTTCTAACCGGCATGGACACACGATAACGGTTATTTGTGGTTCTCCTACAATATCCACGACCCCTTTCTATTTTTAATTCAAGGCACATATCAACTATTTCTACGGAAGGTGGTGAGATGATATCTTGACCAGTTACGTCTCTAGGGCCCCTGACAAAGATTGAATGTATAGATGAGAGAAAGAAAAAATAAACAAAATATGGAGAAATGTATTTTAAATATATATATCAAGCTCATTCGGGGACTCGGGCCAGATACCCAACTGCCCATCAAGTACCCAACCCATTTCCCATCCTTAGTTTCATGATTAGTAGAATTTTGGGAATCCATTTGTAAGCCACTAACACGTTCAACTTTTTATCTCCATTGCTCCAAAAGGCTGAGACCAAAATATAGAGGTGTCCCTAGTTAAGTCGCTTCTATAATGTTGTTGGTACTTAATTTATTTGCAACTTGAGATAGCAATGTCAATTTTAAGGATACATTTGTTGATTATCATGGGATGGATAGTGCATTCTTTTTCGCTCTCCCTCTAGAGGCCCCAGTGGGCAAAAGAACCAAAAAAAGGTAAATTAAAATGTGATGTGCGATTGCCCCTATGGGCTTGAAGTTGAGAAAATATTATCTCAATTTGAAATCTAGTAGGGCTCATATGGCATTTAACTAACTGTAGGGTTATAAAATTATTTTGTTGCCTATTGGGTGAATCGGTTTCGAACCCACAGAAACATAAAAATATTCATTTGTTTTGAAAAAAAATGTAAAAAATATGTGTAAAATCTAATTAATTATAATAAGAAAAACTCTTAAAACTGTTTTAAAATCATAAAAAAAAATGATATGGTGATACCCTTCAATCAATCGAATCGGCCACCAAATGGAATCAGTTTTGCCCCGGCCGGTTCAGGTGGCCGGTCGGCTGAACTTTGAAACTCACGGCCATGACTTTCTAGTAAAGAGTATATATCACCAAATACAGCGAATCCCCACTAAGATTGAGAAGAAGCAAGATCAAAAAATAGCCAACGAATTGCACCGGTTTCTCTTCACATTTTTTTCCAAAGTTGCACCTAAATTTCCTACCTTCCTCCACCACCACCGCCTTTGCGTACCGCCATGGTAACGAAGATTAGGTGCTTCTTCCTACCAACTCATGATCCGCCATGGAAGTCAAAGAGGCAAGATAATGGCAGGTCCTTTTTGGTCTTCAAATTCAACGCCTTCTCCTCCCCACTTACTGTTTAGTTGGTTGTTGCCGTAATACTCACAGTGGCCCTCTCTCACTTTCTCTCTCTCTCTCTCTCTCTCTCTACAAAATGTCAAAAGTGTTCGATCAGGAAGTTGCTCTACTTAGACAGCATGCCCCATGGCCACTTACTTGGATTTTATTATTTTCTTAGTCGCATTAGTCTCACTTAAAGGAGACCAAGTTCCAAATCTGCACCACTTTTATATTAGTAGCAGAAAGAGCACTGCTGTGACCTTTTGCATTTGTTTATCCACCCCTAGGCCTAACGAAACCCTCCCAAAACGTCTTCTCTTTTCTTTTTCCCTTCCTTTTATTCGGTTTCGCCATGAAGCGAAAACTGCCAATCTCAGGTGGACAGGCATCCTATCAATAAAATTATGAAAATCTTGCTGCCAACTCAGAAATACACCTAGCTTTGACCTTGCAAAAAAAGGCGCATATATACATTAGTGGGATCCAAACTACTTGCGGAGATGTTAGATGATAATATTTATAAAAATTTAATTGAGTGATGGGAGTAAGGAGTCAGCTTCAGCTTCCCCCTATGAAATGGAATGAAGATAAGGACTTTTGTGGGATGTTACAGTTTTGACAGACTCTGAAAAGGAAGGAATAAGTCAGAATGTGGTGAGCCTTAGGGCACGTTGGGTGGCTACCAATCGAGTTTTAAGCTGCTTGGGCATTTGGAGCTAACTTGTTCAAAAATGCATGAAGTTCTGGGAATTTGTTTCTGAGGTGGAGATTTGAAGCGCTTTAAGGAAGGGATAAGAGTAAGAGTTGGGGATCATGTATGGCCACAAAATAAATACCTAACCTAAAGCCTAACAACCCCAAGTGCCAAAACTTGAGGAGCACCAGAAACGATGATCAACTCCTTTCTTTTCTTTTCTTTTCTTCTATCCCCATTTTCAACGCTTCTTTTCTGAATGACAATGGCAATTATTTACCTTTTTGAAAACTTTATGGTATTAGACAGGTAGCCCCATCATTTCGGGCTTTAAGGAAGCTCTTACATTCTTCACCATCTATTTCAATACTCAATTCTTTCTCTCTCTCTTTATATAACACACATTAAGAGCTGCAACTTCTTCAAATTTTGCCTTTTAGATGGCTAAATGGGTGAGATTCGGTTGATTTGGAGGTGCAAGGCGGGTGAAATTTCATGCAACCAATTTATACCAAATTATTTTTCTGGGGTACCCAATGCTACCTTAACATTCAAAATTATGAACTTATAAAGTAATGACATTTGCAAATGTTCAGATAAATTTTATAAGATTTTAAAATGAATAGGCTGGATTTTTATATCTTAAAACTCGTCTTGCATGTCCAGAAATTTTGGCTTTTATGTTGGTTTAGACATCCAAATTGTATCTCTATAATTATTTCTTTGGGAAAAATTGCTTTTAAAATAAAGGGTATCGTAAAAGAAGCATCAAAATGCAATTGAGTTGTAGAGTGGATGCAAAGCAGGTCCATATATATATATATATATATAGATATATATATATATATATATATATACACACACACATATATATGTGTGTGTGTGTTTGAAATCAGCCAGCAACATGATGTCAGACAGCTAAAAAAGTTAAACCTTAAACACCTATTGAGGTTGGGTTGTGAATGCCACATATCTATTTGGCTTAGCTGTTGAAACCGATCTTTTGAAGTTGGTTTGGGTCTTTCATTTTACACTCGTAATCCAACCTACGTTATTTAGACCTGAGTTTGTAGACCCACCAAAAAGCTTAATTCCTACAGTTTTTTCTTATGTTTTCTGTTCTTTTTTCCCATGTATGGAAAACCTTGCCGAGAAATTGCTAGGGACAAGTTTGATAACTACACTACGCACGTAATCCCCTAATCCACTACAAGGCGAAAATTATGGGGGAAAAACAGTATAAAAACTTTAGAATTAACTTGAGAGAAAATAAACAGTGCCCATGTCTATGAAAGAAAACAATGCAAGACAATGTCCAACAAAGTTGATGTTATGAGGTGCCCTTGATAGAGCATTTATACACATTTCTTGGAAGGATCGTTACAGATTTGTTTACATTTCAAATAATCCATCCTTAATTTTCTAGTTTCTATACTCTGTTTCTTACTCTGTTGGTGAGGATATGTTGCCACTTTTCTTGCCTAGATTTCCTGCTTTGTGAGATGCTCTTCATTGATTGATGATTTCAAATCCAACGGGTATAGTTGCCTTTTTGTTAAGATTGTCATGATCTTCATGATTTTCTGATTTTCTGCAACTGTTGTACAGCTGGTATCAAATGTGTAACAATCAGCAGCTTGTGTGTTAACAGTCTACTTGTTAAATTAGAAGCGGATGAAACTACCAAGTGAACATAGTACATTATTACCACTAGTTTCCACGGAGCGGCAACAAGTACGTCAATCAAAAGTTGCACCATGCATGGAAGGATGTACCGCCTAGAGACACTGCATTGCTAGTTAAGACAGATGAGATTTCGAAAGACGTAATCGTGAAGTTGATGAAAATCAACAGGACATGCAGAAAACAGTAGAATCCGTTACTAGAAACGGATAGAGACTGGGAGCCCGTAAAAGCAAAATTTAGTCATCTTTATGCTTCTCCCACACACACAGTATGCACACTGAAATTTTTGTTCTGCGTTATCAAAGAAACAAAGAGGGCATAAAGTCCTTTTCTTACAGTGTTATCTTGGAATTGGATTTGGGATCGTCCCCACATCTTGCTTTCTGGCCCTGGGATTCTGTACTGAGCGAAAGATTAAAGAGAAGTACATTTTTTTGGGATTGTAACAGCTACTTTTAAAATTCAGGTTCCAAGAATTCCTGCTTATGGCTACTTCGGTGGAGCCTTTTGGATCAAACATCTGCTTGCAGAAAATTATTTTGATAAGGTTATTGAATCACCATGTGTCAGAAAATTCCCGAGGTTCAAATTCCTTTCAGCTTGCCTGATTAGTTTCCTACTTTTTATGAGGGACCCATCTGCCTACTGAACTAGAAAATTTGTTCCAGCAGGTGAACTTCGTTCAAAGAGATATTGAGGGGCTTCATGTATGGGCCTCCACCTTATCTTCAAGCGCCCACATGCAGCATTGAATTGTTGTCGAGCCAAAAGCTGAACTTATTCGGCCGATGACTCCTTTTCTTGTCTTTTTTGCTTTGAATAAGTCGGAACATGGCCATGCCATTCTCCACCTTCTTCATTGTACCGACTTCTCTCCCACACCACATTTTCGTCTAGGCAGATGCCCTAAATGGCCAAGATTCCAAAAGTACAGTCTTGTAAGACCGATGAGAAGAGCTGCGGTGGATCATGTGAGCTACTACTGACATTGACGTTAATTATCCACTAAGTGGGGGACAAAGGCAATAGTCAGTACCAAGTTAGTGTGGTCCGCGCTATTCATCCATTTAACAGTTTCCAAGAACAATAAGCATTTCACTCGTCACAATTTCTGCTTCTTTCTTCTGTTTCTGGGGCCTGTGTTTTGGGTGCTAAACTTTTTGAGTCAGGTTCCTCTCCAAACTCATGGAGAAGTGCAATTACGCCTAGATGTCAGAATAGACACTAGGAATGTTGTTTGGGTAAGGAGAGATAATGATGCAAAGTCTGACCAGTTGCACTCAGACAAGATAAGTGCTCTTCAAAAAACTGAGGACATGAGTGCTAGTACTTGGGAAGCTTATCAACATCTACCCGAGAAAGGGCCAGAAGGGCTCCACTGAGGCCCAACTTTAGAGCATCACTTAAGATTAACTGGGCGTCACGAGCTCCGAACCTACAAGTGATGCTTGTTTTCCATCGTGTTGAAGCTGAATGTACTTCAGCGCAGGCGGGGAGGACCCCCCAGTTGCACTCAGCCAAGTGTTCTTCCTCATATAAAGTGAGGAACACCAGCTGATGGCCAGTACGCAGCCGCGTGGTGGGCACAGGGCGAACCAGTTGATGGCCAGTCCCTTACTTGAAGTGGGGGTAGCGCTTGGATGTGACAACCCCCAAAAACTTACCAACTTATGGCAGAGGAAGGGCCCAAATGGTGCCACTTGGAGGCAACTTGCCAAATCACTTAAGTTGACAGGACATCACAAGTTCCAAGCCCACGAGGGATGTTGTGTTGCTATAACCTATTCACATTCAAAACCAAGGAGTCCTTGTTCTGAAAGTATAGTGTACCAATCAACCCATTTGGTGTCCATTCAATCATCAGCTACGGCTAGTTCATGTCTTTCTTTTTCTCCCTTTATGTACGACTTTTGCTTACTATACTTGCTACCAGAGCATTATATAGGCTGTCTTGCTCCCATTATGATATATTTGACCCTTCCCTTGTCCCCACCTGCAGATAGAAGATATTATATGAATCAACCAGTTGGTGCCCCTTGAATCACCAATTGGTGCCCACCTACAGATATGAGATGTTTTAAGATGAGAACCTCTTTCTCAGTAACAGAGTGCTATAAGATGAGATGGCTTTTCCATATGGAAGAGCCAATCAGCATATCTTTTGTTCAAGACAGATGCAACTGATCCTACTGTTGTTCAAGGAAAAGGAAAAAATACCTAAAAGCTCGCGTAAGTTCCACTCTGTTCATGGGCCAAGGCACCAAGATATTGGGATGTTAACCAAATCCAGATCCCACGCGTGTAAAACCCTTTGTCAAAGTTTTCTGCAAATAAGTAGCCTGTCAATGTGCAGTTGGTGATGGGATCTGTTTGGCTTTAGCCTATCAAAAAGAGGAAATGGAAGGAGGGAAATTTTTGACATAGTATGTTACATATACATGCATCTTCCGTAATCGATGTCAAGAAGAAACATTGGGATATCTTTTTTTTTAAATTCAATTTGCAGATTATTTGGTCCAAGCAGACCCCTACCACAGCCGTATAAGGACTGCAAAAAAGGCTTATCCTGCGAGCAGCAGAAAAAGAAAGTTGGCCTGGCAATAATTATTGAAGGAATTTGATCCATTTTCTCCAGATAAGAACGGATCCAGTGTACCAAGCATTGGGGAACACGCCACATCTGGCATCCCAGTGTCCCTTAAAAATTTTCCTTTAGTGCCTATGAAAGTAGAGAGAGGGGCTCTCCCAAAAGTCGAAGGAATCGATAGTGGCCTTCAACTCTATTAGTAGCAAGCCTACACGAGGTACAACCATCATAGCATGGAATTGAAACTTCACCAACTTTGTGGGCTTTGTTGCCAGAGTTGCCTAGCCTTTAGGCACATAGGTTTTGAAGTGTGTCTTTGTACTGCGTAGCAATCTGTAAGGGCATGTATTGAACACACAGACCTTTACAGTGACAGGACGGTACCTTACAGACGAACATTTCTTTGTGCACAAGGTGGACGAATTATGTGTAGAGTTGTTCATAGAGTAGAGTGAATATTCGCTTTTCCTCTAGTCCATTTTCCACCCTCGCCTTTATCGTTTCATATTCTTTACAGATAAAGAAGAGACCTAGTGTGGTACCAGGAGGACTAGTTCCTCTTGCAAAAGCAATTATAGTTGCCACAGCATGGACGAGTTATGCATTTTACTGCTATATGATGGTGCAGGAGTGTCAAGTAATCTATTAAGCAATACTACAGGTTGAAACTTGTACCAAAAGGAACGGCATACCTTTCATCAGGTCAGAAAGGCAACCATGAGAAAATAAAAGCACTAAGGCACCCTCCAGATGGAAAAGTAAAGGTAGGTAGGTGGCTTATCCAGCCAAAATAAGCTGGAGTCATAGAGAAGTAGAACAAATAGTCAAGAGCAGCCCATCTCACTTCTCCCATTTCAATGGCTACATGTTTGAGTTAATGCCTTTGAACTGAATGTATCATTAGGCTGTGCTAGAAGCCCACCTTTTTTCAGCTGCAAAAAGAACTCAGAAGATTATAAATACCATGAAGTCTCTTTCTGCAGGTCGCCTCCCCGTCTTACCATGTTGCCTGTATGTCATGATGTGCTTTAAGATGGCTCCTCCTCCTTGCCCCCATACGGGTGGCTAGAAAATCTTTACCATTAAACTTGCAAATGTCTAGGTCAAATAAATACTACAAAACTGGAAATTTTATTGTAGCATTGCATGCATCAATACAATGAAAAAGATAGCATTATGGAATATGTAGGTGTAACTTAACCAAGTGATCTGTGTCTGCAGTCCATACTAACTGAAGTAATGAGAACTGTCCTGCACATAGGTGGCAGAATATTTACACAAACTAAGAAGTAGCAAAGGCTGCCCAAAACCTGAAGATTTTGAGCTATAATGGATGGCTTACCGATACACCTAACAACATATGACCGAACTACTACATGATATGGTGCTGTAGCCAAATGCTAATGTGAAGAACCATCTTCAAGCAATCACCCCTCAAACATTGGGGATTCTTGACATTATTCTAATTTAGAATAGGAAAATTACAAAGCTTGCTCACCAAGAAAAATGCAGTAGAGATCCACACATCAGTTTTCAGCAATTGAATTCAAGACAAGGTTCGCCTATTGAAGGACTCGATGGTTAGATTTGCAGTAAATGCAGGAATTGAGTTGCACCTCTTTATGAATATTTCAACCTGCAAAAGTAAGTCCTTTAAAGTTATTAACTTGAGTTGTCAGAAAAAAGAATAAAAAATCCCATGAACAGTGCTCACAACATATAAAACATTTATATACCTGCTGAGAGATATCAGGTTGCAGAGTATAACCGTTTGTCTGTGAGACAAGTCCAACACAAACAGAAAGCAAAAACTTCTTTTATCTTCGGTATTACATGGCAAAACCGTTCCAGGGAAATTTTGAAAAGAAAAATCAAGAAAAGTACCACGATAGTAGTGTTCCCAGATTCATATTCAAATTCGAGCTTCTCTTCTTCAGTTTGAGCGTATATGGATTGAAGGGTAAACATTGTTACAGGGATTCCATCATGCCGTAATCGGTCATCCATCATAATCTGCCAAAAGTAAAATTAACATAAAGTTGCCACATATTTGGAGCTATATGAACATAAAGCTGAACAAGAATAAGAAGCGCACTGTAATAAACTTCCCGAAGAAAACACAAAAAGGATGAAACTTCTGGCCTATATTCATGTGAATGGGTGCAAAGAATAGAAGCAGATGGTGAACTAATAAGCAGCATTTACATGCAATAAGAGTAAAGCTAACTGAACCTAATTTCCTACACATTTGATTCTAAAAGCAAACTACCCATAACTGAAATATATGCACTTTGTGCAATGTTCAGACGTGAAAGAAGACATGAAAAAAATGTTCTCATGAAATTGAAGGGTATTTCGAACTTTGAAGAAAAACGGCTTGCCTTTTATACTTGCAATTGTATTCCACCATCCGATTTTTTTGAATCAACAGCCTAGGTAATTTCCATCACGGTCTGTCCGGTAGCCATCAGGCAACATCTGCCAGCCGGCTGATTTCAATTTTGTAACATCCTAACTTTTAGGCGTGTTTTCCTTGAGGTGTTTTCGAAGTTACTTCTTTTGGTCAGTAACAGCCAGGGGCGAATCAAGGGGCGCCGGCAGGGGAGCCACCCTAAAAAAATTTACATATAAATTTAAAGAATATGTATTTATCCTATATAAAACTTTTCAGCTCCTGTCAAAATTTTGAAACTATAATTCCACCCCCCTCATGGAAAATTCCTCGCTCCGCCCCTAGTAACAGTTGACGTTTTGGACCTTTGGCACTGGTTGATGAGACCATACCTGTTAATAGAGTTCGTTTCAACTTTCAAGCTATCCAACAATATGAACTAAGTCGAAATCAGACAATAGATGATAGGAAACCATTCAGTTGAAATCTGAGTTCTTCAGGAATTCCAAAAAACCTGAAACTTAGATGAGTCAAATTACGTGTTGCATGAGCCAAACTAGGAAAAATGACCATCATACCCTTTCCTATAACGTTGCAAGTTTGAGCGAACAAGCAAGCCTGTGTGAGTGTGAACGTGAAAGCCTCTGCAGGTTGCCACTAGAGGTATTGCATGACTCTCCTAGTGAGATGAGAAATTAAGATCATGGATGTGTGGGGCCACGAGCCGTTGACTGCTTATTGTATGTTATATATGGAATGCTATATTGTATTATGATCGCTAGCAACACCACACGACCATTAACTATTTACTACAATTACACGCACCAGTGCTTGCTATATTGATAGTGATGGTGGGATGCCACCAACAGCTACTATATGCAATATCTGCTCAAATTTATGATTGGTATAGATTGCATAACTAATGCATTGATATGAACTTGAGCATGAGACGATCATAGTGCAATGGTGAATGGCTGGTTTATTCCACAAATGGATCTTATCGACTGGACACCAATCAAGCCAACTATAAAATGAGGTTAGGTAGGCAGCATAGGGGGTTGGGTCTCGAGATCGGACTTTCAAGAACAGAATAGTTATTTAAAGCAATGTTATAAAAGGCGTAGCGTATCGTGTATCGGTCGGGCTGACCTATACGCCGTATCGTAACGTATCGCAAATGTAGCGTAGCGTATCGTAAACTTAATTTTTTAATTTTTTAAAATATTTAAAAATCAGAAAAAATAGAGAAAAATCATTAAAAATCTGAAAAAATGAACAAAAAAATAGAAATCAAGAAAAAGGTATTCAAATATAAAAAAAATCATCATACATAAGAAACATTCATGTATATCAACAACACATTCAAAAATAAGAAATTAGATATACAAAATAACATAATAAGCATCCATCACAATTTTAAACTTGAAAATTTTATAGAATCTTAGGACTTAGAGCCTTAAGACTTGGGGTTTTAGGACTTAGATTACATCACAGTTTAAAACATATAGTTATCATCTTTCATGATTCAATAATAATATCTCTCAAATCAATGAATCCTCGGTTATTTTTTAGGAAAATGAGCAAAATCTCTCCCTCCTATGTCTCTTGGAGTCTTTAAATATAAGAAGAGAGAGAGGGAGGAGTGTTTAAACTTTCAAAAATAAAAAAAAAATGTATTTAACCCGTATCGCACAATACGGATGATACGCGTACGATACGAACGCGTATTGCTTATCAAACACGTATCGTATAGGTTTCTTCGACCTATACGATACGTATCGTACGATACGGATAACATTGATTTAAAGTGCTCTTCACCCAAGCTACTAACGGGGAGTCAATCCCCTTCATATGGCAGCAAAGTGCAAGACTTATCCTACTGTAGCATGTCGCTAAGCTCAGCCTTGTGTTGTGCATGGTCATGTCAAGGGTTGCCCTGATGCCACTTCACCCTAAAGAATCATCTTGATCGTTGATCTTTCTAAGATGGACGGTAAAGAAAAAAAAAGGAGAAAAAGGATATAGGGTATTTTAGTCATCTAGCATTAATTGATAACTTTTTGTCATTGTTTCTCTCAACCATCCATTTTAGAAAGACCAACGACCAAGATGATTCCTTAAGGTCTAGCATCCAAGGGTTTGGCAACTACCAATCTCCCTCGTTATATATAAATATGGTATAAGGAGCTAGCAAAATCTAGCTGAAAATAAACATTCAAATGAACAAAAAATCAGAAACAAAAGGTACAAAAAATAGATGGAGAAAAGAGAAAATTACATAAAGAAATCTGTATAAACACTTATTTTCCCCACTTGTGAGTGTGTAAAGACGAAATACCTAATGATGGCTCTATTTACTGAATTTTGTAGAAATAACCTGCTACATAGCAGGATTTTTGCATTTTATATGTTTCACATGTATTTACTAGGGCAGGTGTAAGTGTTGCATGGGTTCACGTCCTAAAGGGTGATTAATGTAAATGCAACAAGTCAGGCTGCTCCAGACTCCAGCCTGCCTTCTGCAGTACCCATAATAAGTGAGAAACTTCCCTAGAAGTTTAGCCCGTAGGCCCCGTACTGAATTTAAAATCTATAAAAAAGATAAAATCATAAAAGTTTTCTACAACCAAGCCTTGAAAATGTGAAGCACTAAATGGCACCCTCATTCCACAAAGGCTCCAAATGGTATGCAAATAAAAATTAGGGCCACAATTGGAAGAGAACAAGATAGTGAAGGTGTTTACCTTATAACCAAACAGCGAGCAACATGCTCGTCTAAAGACTGATATTTTCTCTGCAAATACTGTCTTATATCTGTACCACAGGACAGAGTTTAAACAGAGGGGAGGAAAAAGACATGGGAACAGATGCACCATCAAAAAATGCAAAAGGATTTGACCCATAAGTTACCTTTCCTCACGTTTCTCCAGTATTGCAATTTGTCCTTTAAGCTGTGCAAGTTTTTCAGATATGTCACCACTGACAAGCTTGGATGCATCTGCATAACAACACAAGGTTAATAACTTAATATTTAATAGTGACCTCAATCTGCCCTTCCACCACAATATGAATTATAGGATGGCACTAGCTGTGACCCTTGGGTTCACATTTACATTTATAGGCAGGAACATAGAAGACTACATCAAGTAAAAGAAAAATGATAATAATAAGCACATCTTACAGAAGAATGATAAATTACGAAACTATGAAAACATATCCTAAGATGAATTGCATTTCACTCTTGTATGAAGAACAAAAAATTTGTAATGGCTTCCAGAATATTCTTTACATGGTGGGGGGAGAGAGGGGAGGAGACAGAGGCTAATTCTGTAGTAGATGCATACTAAGGAGTGAAGGAGTGCTTTCTATATGGTTAAGTGCCCTTTGAGAAGCTGAGAATAGTAAAGCCTATGAGGATGAGACAAAAGAAAAGTGAAACTGCTCCTTCTTGAACTTGAGTTATTTATCATCATTTATTTTTAACTCGTGATAGAATTACGGGATGTCTAATTACAATCATATTTTCATAATATAATGCTGGATTTATTTTTTTATTGGAAAATATTCCAAAAGTATACTCAAGTTTTGATGGAATAACAAAAAAAACTGCTCAAGTTCAGATTTCTTTCATTTAACTACCAAAATGACATAGGAAACAGGCAGTTAAA